>NW_026613299.1:0-25061 GCF_029220125.1 Pseudoliparis swirei
GTTCTGTCTGTTTGGGTTGGACTGTTGATCAGCCTCAGATGATTAGACATCATTAATGACTTGGGCGACTGTGGCTCAGTGGTGAGCCGTGTCGTCCTTCAATCAGAGGCTCTCCTTGCCCATGTCCATGTGTCCATGGGCAAGACACCCACATTGCTCCCGTAGCTGTGCCTACGGTGTACCTACAGTTGGCACCTAAGCCACTGTCATCAGTTTATGAATGGGTGTGAATGTGCCAATGATGACAACGAGTGTGAAAGCGCTTTAAGTGGTCAGAAGACTAGAAAAGTGCTATACAGGTGAATATCTTTTTGTAATTGATTTATTTTGTAAAGTTTAGCTACTCAAATAATCCCTTCATTGGCATTACAGAGGAGTGACAAAGCCTTAGAATTGAGAACATTTAGTTAGAAATTATTGCCTTTTTGATGACCACCACCATTTTAGTAAAGTAAGGTTTTTCTGTTTGGTATGTCTTTCAAACTGATGACAATGTTAACAATCTAATACTACTACTACTACTACTAATAATAATAATA
The DNA here is from genome assembly GCF_029220125.1 of Pseudoliparis swirei. Classification (NCBI taxonomy): domain Eukaryota; kingdom Metazoa; phylum Chordata; class Actinopteri; order Perciformes; family Liparidae; genus Pseudoliparis; species Pseudoliparis swirei. The sequence continues at coordinate 540 of NW_026613299.1, forward strand.
ATAATAGTAATAGTCTTAATTGGGCTTCTTTATTTTTAAGTTTGTAATTAATTTTGATTCTTAAACTGTTGAATAGTTTGTCCTTGTGTTCTTCTCATGATTTTTTTCTTTTATCCTTTAAAATGTTGTGATTTAAATTGTACAGATGATGAATAAAGCACAAACTCATTTGCTTCCTGACTGCATTTAGAAGTTGTTTTAAAATTAATTAAGGGGAACAGGTATATACAAGGAATTAAAAATGTGCAGTTCACTATGCAATGTTTACAGATTAAGGGATTAACACTGAGGAATTGGTCTAATTTAGTACATGTTTCAAACTTTCTAGTTGTGTCTATATATATATATATATTTATAAGTACAGAAATAAATAAAAAATGCTTGTGTGTATGTTTGTTTGTTTTAAAATACCATAATGTTTGTAAAACAGTGAACATAATTATTAAAAGTATTTCTAAAATAAATGTATAAAACAATATTTTTATTTACAGAATAACCAGTGATTGTGTTTTTTCTCTTTAGCAATAGACTGTGTTGTATTGTTGAAAAAGACAACAACAATAACTAACTGAATTAATTGTGTTAGTTGAAATAATAATCTACGTTGACTCATTTAGCTGGATGTGGAGAATGTCGGGTTTGGGGGTCTCAGGATCGCCTCTCTGCTGTTTTCAGAGGATGTAGTCCTGTTGGCCTCCTCGGACCATGACCTTCAGCATTCACTGGGGTTGTTTGCAGGCGAGCGTGAAGTGGTGGGGATGAAAGTTAGCACCTCCAAATCCAGGACCATGCTGTTCTGCTGGAAACAGGTGGATTGCTCCCTCTAGGTGTGGATGGAGTACCTATTGCAAGCAAAAAAGTATTTTAGATCTTGTTCACGAGCAAGGGTAAAATGGAGCGGGAGATTAACAGGCAGATCGGTGTGGCTGCAGCAGTAAAACAGGTGCTGCAAGTCAATTCAGTTCAGTTTATTTGTATAGCCCATTTTCACAAATTACAAATTTGTTTCAGAGTGCTTTACAATCTGTACACATAGACATCCCAAACAACTCTTCATGGGGAAGAAAAAGGGAAGAAACCTTCAGGAGAGCAACAGAGGAGGATCCCTCTCCAAGATGGACAGGTGCAATAGATGTAATGTGTACAGAAAGAAAGTTTGCAGACTGCAGTTGTCCGTCTTGGTGAAAAGGGAGCTGAGCTGGAAGGCAAAGCTCTGAATTTACCGGTACTTCTACGTTCCGACCCTCATTTATTGTCTCGAATTCTGGATCGTGACCGAAAGAACGATGTCGGGGCTACCAATTTCCTTCGTGGTGTGGCTTAGCCTTAAAAATAGCGCCAGGAGCTCGGACATTAGGAAAGAGAACTTGGAGTAGAGGCGCTACTACTTTGCGTCGAAAAGAGTAATCTGAGGTGGTTCGGGCATCTAATCAGGATGTCTCGTGGCCGCCTCCCAATGGAGGTTTTCTTGGCACACCCAACTGGTATGAGACTGGTAGGAAAACCCAGAACACGCTGGAGGTATTACATCTCCGAGCTGGCCTGGGAATAATGGTGATACCCAGAATGAGTTGAAGAAAATGGAATGTTGGTTAGATGGATAAAAAGACCACTGTTGAAGCCTATGGTTTTAATCTAACTCCTCTTCTATGGAACCGGCTTCCACTTTCAGTCTGGGGGGCAGACAGTCACCACGAGTATACTTAAATGGCTCTTATAGTTGGGGCTGGTTCAGGTTTACCCTGGTCCAGCCACTAGATATGCTGCTATAGGCTTAGACTGCTGTGGGATATCTTAGGATACACTGAGCTCCTCTCCCCTCTTCTCTTTCCTTTTGTATGAATTCATGTGCTTTCAATGAACATTACTTTCTACTTCTCCGGAGTTTTTGTGCTTTCTTATGGATCGTGGTTTTGTCTGGAGCTGTTCCTGCCTCTTGCCATGGCCCTGCTGATGCCCACTTTTTTCTATCTCCTATTTACATGGATTGTGGTTATATCTGGGTGCTTGTCCTGCCCGACACCTCCTGCTATTATCATTATTATTATTAGTTGCATTGCTATTAGTATTGCCAATACCATTACTGCTTCTATTATCATTATTATTCTATTACATCTACTGTTGCTATTTTTGGTAGTTGTAACTTTTTCATCATGTCTACTAGTCATTATATGAATAATTTCTGTCATATATATTTAATGTGCTGTTTTTTAGTTTTTTCTGATCCAATGTGAAGACCAGGGACAGAGAATGTAGTATGTGTACAGATTGTAAAGCAAATTATAGATTTTGGGCTACACTAAATAAATTAAATAGGAAAATGTTTGAAAATCTATTCTAATGTAAATCAGAATCAAGAATGAATTTTATTAATTCAATTTAGTCTTTAATCCTCCCAAGAAACATCCTTAATCAGAAGTGTGTCCCTTTTCGTTTAATACTGACTACAATTGTTCTCAGATTACATTTTTACGATGCAGAATTGACTATCTCCGTTAATTATCTAAAAAGTAACTTGTTCCCCATGTATCCCTCACATACAAAATGTTTTTATTGCTTATCTTCAGAAATAAAGATTTACTTTGCATACAATAGTTTTGTTTTCAGAGCTGGATGTTAGAAATATAATTTGTATAAATGACTGAACCTTTTTTTGTGTGATGATGGTTCTACCAATCATGCGTTACAGTTTTTACCATTACGCTTCCATATGGTCAGACATCAGTGGCTCTGATGGTTTTTATAAAAAGGGTTCCTACTGCATCTTCAAGTAGAACGGCTCATCTGGTAATCTCTGGTGACTTGTTTCTGCCATTGCTTTGTCATCATTGCCCAGACGACACTGTCGTGTGCGTGTGCGTGCGCGTGTGCGTGTGCGTGTGTGCGTGTGTGTGTGTGTGTGTGTGTGTGTGTGTGTGTGTGTGTGTGTGTGTGTGTGTGTGTGTGTGTGTGTGTGTGTGTGTGTGTGTGTGTGTGTGTGTGTGTGTGTGTGTGTGTGTGTGTGTGTGTGTGTGTGTGTGTGTGTGTGTGTGTGTGCGCGCGTTCGTTCGGTGTGTAGATGGGGTTACAGAGGTTAAGGGGAGCTAATTTCACGGGTTTTTTATTTGCACTGGTCTCAGGAGATGAGCTCTCTATAAGCATTATCGCTTCCAGCTGGTTGTAATGGGACAGACGGGACGGAGCCACCACACACACCCCTAAGGCTCTTAATCTGAATAGTCTGCCATTTGATGATGTACCTTTCATACATACAGACATATCTTTTCGTGTTGTAGTTGTACTTTTGTCTGAGCAGTTATTCACCTCATAGAAGAACATGTATAGTTGATCTGTTATTATTTTTTCCTTAGTTAATGTTTCAACTTACAAAGACATGTTAGACAAGTGTTTTTCCAATCTTGTGCTATGTGTTGGTCCCTTCCTGACTTCCAGCCTCACCTCTCAATGCTCCTGGTCTGCTAGAGACTGTTAATGAGTTTACGTATACTTATTTTGGTTGTTAGTTCACAAGTTACATGAAATCATCAAAGGATTCACTTCCTGATGTTGTTACTGCAGCCAATAATGTCCCTCCGCACTGGGTGGAGGAGGACTACAGAAGAGCGTAAATTCTCACGTTATGATTTAAAAAAAAATCTGTGCTTTATTAGAATAAGGAAAATATAAGTAAATATCTATCTATCTATCTTGTGTTGACTGTTTGTAGACTAGATTCTAAAGTCTCCCCAAGCTCTCAAAGTTGTGGTGCCCACATTCTTCTCCCACATCCTTTCACTGTGTACCCTATTTCCACTTTGCAACTGTGTGCTACAGACAGCGAGTTGCTCTAAATGTCACATTTTAATGCTAAATTCCCCCTTTCATCGCTTTTAAACATAAAAACATACAGTATGTCTAAAATGTCAGGCATAAAGACCAGCCTCTCTTTTTCTTGTATTACTCTTACTAGAAAACCTATGAAAAACAACTCCAGGAAATCTCTTTCTCAACGAGGGTCAGTAACATTTTCAAAGCTAAAGTTCTGGAGGGATCTGGAACAGCTGTCTGTGACCCAACTTAAAACGTGGAGCTGTCCATTCTGCCATTTTGTTATTTAAATTACAGTTTAACATGTAATCTGTTAATGTTAGCATTCTGAGCTTTGATTGTATAGTTCCACAGGCTGGAGTAATGCAGTAACATTCGGTAACACGGAATGAGACTGTGTGGACATTAAGTCTCACATGAAGCCAGTTAAAGAACGACAGTAGTAGTTTAATGTGCGTAACATCTCTTTTCCTTGTTGCCTTTTATGAAACAGAGTACTGCAATGCAGCTACACTTCTTTGTTAGCACGAAGGCACGTCTAATCTTTGGCTATACAAAATAAACTGAATTGAATTTACCAATGGAGCACATGATCTGGACAGTTTACAGATAATTTATGGCGCCATTATATTTTTAAAGTGGGTACTTTGTCATTTTTTATTTGACATTTGCATTTCTAATTTACAATTTGTGATTGTGTTGTATTGGACTGTCATAAAAGACTTTATGTCATTACTTCATTTAAACAGGTGATGTGAAAATACATGTCATGCATGCAGAAGGGTAAAAGAAACTTAGTACAAACGTAACGAGGTGGTTGCAAGGCCGCCCATTGAATAGCAACACCCTGCTTATAGTTGGGGCTGAATCAGGTTCACCTGGTCCAGCCTCTAGAGAAGCTGCTATCGGCTTATAGGCTGCTGGGGGGCGTTTTAGGATACACTGAGCTCTTCTCTCCTCTTCTCTCTCTCTTTACGGATGAATTTACATCTCTCTATCGCACATTATTAATTCTGCTTGTGAATTAACGTCTCATAGGGCTGTGTCTGGTCCTTGCTCTTGCTTCCTGCATCCGGCCTCTGGCCTCCTGCCATGGCCCTGCTGATGTACCCCCCCCCCCCCCCTTATTTTTTCCGGTCTGTCTGTCTCAAACCGTTTCCCCCCCCGACTATGTGAAAGCGTCTTTGAGAATACTATAAAGCGCTATATAAATCTAATATATTATTATTATTATTCTTCTTCCGTTTCATTGATTGTGAATGACTGCCTACTACTAATTATTCATACATTTCTATCATATTCATTGAATGTGTTGTAAGTAATGCAGTTCATCTGTACTCATTTTTTTTCTTCTGTTTTTTTGGGAGTTTTTCCTGATCTGAGGTCAAAGGTCAGGGATGTCATGTGTACAGATTGTAAAGCCCTGAGGCAAATTTGTAATTTGTGATACTGGGCTATACAAAATAAACAAAATTGAGTTCAAGATCATGAATAGTTACAAAGACACCATAGACAACGTCAGGTCCAAAAAGTCAAAATTGTATAGATATCTCTTCAAAGAATGCCTTGCAATTTGCTCAGTGTACTTCCTAGAGAAATAATTATTTAAAATTTTCCCTGCAGTCCTTGAGAATCGATATCGTTTTTCTGCCCTGTAGGTCCACCTGCGATCCGCTGAGCGTCTTCGAGACTTGTGCTGTGCGAACCGGGGTACTTTCATCAAGGTGGGCCAGCACCTGGGTGCTCTGGACTACTTGCTGCCTGACGAGTACACGTCCACGCTGAAGGTGCTACACAGCCGAGCTCCTCAAAGCAGTATGGACGAAATCCAGCAAGTCATCAGAGAAGACCTTGGCAAGGAGGTAAATTCAAATACTCTGGGATTCTAACGTAATGGTAACGGCTCGGATTCGGAGATTAATCAGGTTAGCACAAAACTGACTCTTCATAATCTTTATTTCTTACTCACTCACATTGCTGTTTTCTCGCCGCTCGTCTTGTTCACTCCAGTTAAATATAATCGTATGCCAGCCATGTTATCGTCTTCAGTGTTTCCCATTGCTTCTTTAGATTGTCTAGAACCGCAACAGTTTCAAAATGAACTGTACATATTTGTATACTTCAATCTTGGTGATCAGGGAGCTAATTGATGTGGGAGGCTCCACTTGTTCAACGTTTCTGTGATGGAGACCGATCCTGGAAAAAAGGACACTTGTATGTCCTACCATCTGCTTTACTTGACCTTGTCTCCATTACCATGCTATGTAGTTGTGACTTATTTGCCATGTCATCACTCTTCACAAAGCACTTCTTAATTTTACTAGATTAACTTGGTGTTGTTCCATTTATATTTTTGATAGCTGCTTTTTTATATATTTCCCCGTTGTATCTAAAATAAGTGTAAATACAATATTTATATTTTTCAAGTTATTGTATGAAAGGTTTGATTCCTTCTCTGGGATTGACTAAAATGGGGATGAATGACCTTTGCATCCTAATAACGCTTCCATTTTCAAACAGTACAGTGTTTGTATTGGCTGTCACATGACAGTAATACACCATCCAATCGTTTCATTCAGCCTGATTGTAATGATTGGATCAGTGTGACGACGCAGCGTGATGGTATTCGTCCATTGTTATAGCCTTGGTGATGTCATGACCATGTCACAGGGTCTCCCTGGGGCCCAGTGGGTCTCGTCCAATGAGATTGTGTTGTGTTTTAAACAAAATCATACACTTTTTAACTCCATCCCTTTTACCTGTTTGCCTCTCTCTTTGTGTCTTCCCTATGGTGAAGTCTCAGCAGTTGCTCTTAGAGTTCCGCAAAAAGAATAAAATATTTAATTCTGTTGAGGCTTCAAATAAAAATAAATATCCAAGCACTCACGAATATTTAATGCATTTGTGTTCATTTAATTCATTTATCATTATATTTCTTTGGGGTTTTTGTTTGATTGTTTGATCAGGGTTCGTACAGTCATGGAAAACCTGGAAAAGTCATGGAATTTTATATTGGTCATTTCCAGGCCTGGAAAAGTCATGTAAAAAACTTAAATCACATAAGTTTCGGAAAAGTCATGGACATTTTTTATATTCACATGTTCATTTAATCCGAGTTCGAAATAATTATTTTGTTCTTGAAAGAAAGATGCTCAAAATATAAGCCGGCATATGCTCTCATACTGAAGGCACAATTATAATTATTTCGCGTTGCAAGTGAACGCACCTTAACTGGAAAGTTCGCTGGCCATGGCAACAGTAGTTCGGGAAGCGGTCGGGACATTCTACTATTCCAGAAAAGTGTAGATTTAACCATGTTGGCTCCTCTGTGTGGTAGCAAAACATTAGACATTTAAACATGGGAGAGGCGATGTTAACGAGCCGTGTAAAGGAAGCAGACATCCCAGCGCTGAGCTAGCGGAGCTACGGCTCCTCCATTACCGGCTAGCTCACCACAGCGAAGGCAACTTCTACGCAGAGCAACCCGTCTCTCTCTCTCCGGTAGCAAGTCGATAACCGATGCTCTTACAAAGTGAAGCCCTAACTGTCGAAGTAATGTGGCCACTGAAGGTTAACAATTCACATTGTTCTTTTAAACATCCGAAGATGCCAGCCTGCTGTTTGACGCTTGTGTTGAAAGCAAACGCTCACCTCTCTGCTCGTTGGGGCTCCGTCACTTCAAGAGTCTCACGTTGTCAATGTGTTGAAGGGCCGATGTCTTTCTGTCTGACCAAAGCCTGAACCACTATTTACAGTCCAAACAGATGGATTTGCACATAAAGGATAGTTTGATTGCAATAAACATTTACAGACATGTTTATACGAATAAACATGTGTATAAATATTTATTCTTTTAATCAAACGTTTGTCTCTAATTCATTTAAGGTATACTGTATGCCTTGTAATTAACAGAGTTGAGTCAACAGTTAGAAACCGTACATTGGTCTGCTCTCTCTACCAGGCTCTCCCAAGTGAAGATGTTGCTCCCCACATGACGCAGACCCAGTCTGCAATTTCCTGCACTTTACACCAAGGTAGCTAAATATGTAATAACTGGGTGTATTGGTCATTGTGGTTGCAAATCAATGATATTGTTGTTGATTTTTATTTTGATAGCACTATAATTAAGTTAATCTGTGTGTAATTGGAGGGGCATACACAGAATATGCTGATCAAAGCAGGAAGGGGCCGGACCTCTACATTCGTTCTCACATCCATCTCTGAGGCTGAGCATCTTTTCAGTATTGATTCATGCTGTAATTAAAATCAAACACTTTCGACATTTGCAGAGTTTGTGCAAGTATAGTGCACTTTGTTTGTTTTCTTAATTCTTGTGCGTTTCTTCTCATCAACACACTCAGGACATTTGATTGTCTGTGAAAGTGGTTAACAATTCAGGGAGCAGCAAAGTGAGGCTCACCAAATTAGTAAAATTGTTTTAGCGGGAGAATCGGGAAGGGATCCGGTGATTCTCAAGAAATATAACCTGCAAGTCCTATTCTATTTGGAGCCATTTGTGTCCGCAACTTCTGCATGCCTCAACCATAAACATTTAGGGTTGGTTCTGCTGTCAGTAAAACTCTATAACCGTGTCCTCCAGGTTTAGCAACATAACCAGGGAGCTTAACTTCAGTCCCAGTTGAGCCAAGCGTTTAGAGACTGAACTAATATTGTTTGGCCTTCAAGAAGCATGCAGTTTCATCCAGAAAATGATTGGCTACAGTATAACTAGGGAGATGGTGGTAAGGATAGAAACAACACTGAAATGTAATGGAAGGCATCAAGGCATACGTGATGTTAGGTCTCATATAAAATACTTTGAAACCGGTAGAATGTGTTAAGAGGAATCTGAGCTGCAATCCCATTCAACACAAATTGCTCCCATGTAATTTAAATACACTTCTATAGAGTATTATCCTCTTCTTTGTGTTTTTTAGATTACGGTGTGCAATCAGCATGATTTCTTCCTGTATCTATGAGGGATGTCATTTTCCTTGAAAAGATGGTAATATAGCTTGTCTGTCTACAAAGAGGGCAGCATAGTTAATTAGCCCTCCTCCCCTCAAGAGAAGAAGTGACACTGATGAGCAGTGCCAGGCAGCTCTGGAGTCAGGGGAGCAGCTTCAACATCATTTCTGTTTGCCTTGTGTATGCATTCTCATGTCTGCTTCTCAGATACGAGTAGTGAGTCATGGCTTGCTTTTCAGCACTATTTGTAGTGACATACATTCCCATTGTGCATGGATTTGGAGCATTGTCTGAGTTCTTCCTGTCATTTCCCTTCTATAGTGAAACTGCTAAAAGGCCAGTTTATGCAATATATGTCAGGCCTGGACTAAAATGAGGACTCAGATGCAGAGAAATGGAACGTATAAGCCCACTTTATTGAACTCAGATCCTCTTTGAGGAGTGACAAATAAATGGGCTATGAAAAAACTCACTAAATAAACTAGGGCCTGGGAAGATAACTTGCAAAAGAAAAAATTCCTGATAATGAAGGTCTAATCTAAACACAAAATCATTCCAAACGGGAGGACAGAAAAACAGCGGACAAAAAAGAAAAGGCACACCTAAAACTGGAGGCTCTACAAACTATCTCGGTCTAAACTAAACACAAAATCACTCCAAACGGGAGGACAGCAAAACGGCTGAAAAATAAAACAAAACGAAGCTAAACTAGAAACTTTACAAACGAAAAATCACTCTCAAGGAGGAAACAGAAAACAACTTACGTGGATTGGCAATCCTCTTGTAAAAAGAGACTATGGCTGTGGCAAAGGGCTTGGGTGCACGGACAAGGACAAAATACTTTGGCACAAGACAAAGGGGAGACGCAAGGCGTTTCTCAATATGCGTTCTTGTCCGTACTTTTCTGTACTTGGGGACTCGTTTTCAGTCTCAGCCCGAGTACATGTTCCAATTCAAAGTTCGCTTCTCGCAAAGCACGGTCAAAATGCCCGGATGTGACTTGAGCCTCCCACTTTCAGGAGGATGCATCAGAGGAGACTTGTGCGTACTCTGGCCAGCCGATATCCCAGAATGCATTTCACCAGCAACCGGAAACAATAGCGGAGGAGAAAATAAACTACTGACAGTTGACTTTTTATAAATATGACTGTTGTTGAGTCACGGAATGTAATTTTACAATGTTTTCAGGTGAGAAGTTAGTAGTGTAAAAATCAAATCTGTGCCCATTTTCACAAATTACAGATTTGTCTCAGGGTGCTTTACAATCTGTACATATAGACGTCCCAGAACCTCACATCGGATCAGGAAAAACTCCCAAACGACCCTTCATGGGTGAAAAAAAGGGAAGAAACCTTCAGGAGAGCAACAGAGGAGGATCCCTCTCCAGGATGGACAGGTGTAATAGATGCCATGTGTACAGAAGGAATCATTATACACAAATTAAAACACAGTAACAACACAATCAATGAATATGACAGAGTGTATGAATAGTTGGTATTAGGCATATTCCACGATCCAGACCTCCACGATCCATCAGGCAGATGGAGGTAGAAAGGAGGAGTGGGCGGAGTCTCAAGAGGGCCATGGCATAGTTGGTAGTAGGCATATTCCACGATCCAGACCTCGATGATCCATCAGGCAGATAGGATCTATGACATCTGATAGGGTCCGATGGACCCTATGAGACGTAAAGTTAAAAGGACTCCGGGGAGGAAGCAGAGTTAGTAATGTGTAATAGAGATGGAGGTAGAGAGGAGGAGTGGGCGGAGTCTTGTCGGGATGGAGTCCAAGAGACAGGTAGATGTGAATATCTGTTGGAACTACTTCAGTTTCAATTTGACATCTAGTCTGTCCTATCATGGCTGGGATTTTTACTTTCTTTGTAGAATGAACAACTCTCCCATCACCAAACTTGAATGCTCTTCCACTCTTTGTGTCCCCCATTTTCAATAACTCACTTTGCGTTAGTCCCCTCATGTCAGAATCAGAATCAGAATAGTATTTATTGCCATGTAATGATCAAGCCATTTTTCTCCACACATAGTTCGAGTGCAAGCTGTGTCCATTACATATGATCCTAGAGACTCCACCATGAATATCTCTGTCAGTCAATGATTCTTTTGATAATAATAATACATTTATTTTATAAGGCGCCTGTCAAGGCACTCAAGGTCGCCGTACAACACATTAAAAACAGTTCAAAGGATGGACAAAATTAAAAAAGCAGAACAGTTAAAAAAGCAGAACAGTCTGCAGCAGAGCAACCATGACGGGGAACATGTTAGGAATAGGCCTGCCTAAAAAGGTGAGTTTTGAGGTGGGTTTTGAATACCAAGATTGAATCGATGTTTCTGATGTCAGGGGGGAGGGAGTTCCAGAGGCGAGGGGCAGAGCGGCTAAAGGCTCTTGACCCCATGGACAGTCAGGTTGATGGAGGAGGCAGACCTGAGCGACCGGGTGGGAATCTTGATTTGTAGGAGGTGAGACAGATATGGAGGGGCGAGGTTGTGAATGGCCTTGAATGCATGGAGGAGGATCTTAAAGTCAATGTGGTGTTTGATGGGAAGCCAGTGGAGTTGCTGTAGAACAGATCGACAGATGAAAGGGGTTTTGGTAATGATGCGGGCAGCAGCGTTCTGGACCAGTTGAAGCTTATGGAGGAGTTTGCGGGGGAGACCAAAGAGGAGGGAATTGCAATAATCCAATAATAATAAAGTAATGTTGCATTCTTCAACATCCATTACTCCGTCATCTTCTGTCAATTTTGCGTGTTCATTTTTGTTAGGAGAATCCTTTGCCCAGTGATATGTGCTTTGGCAGACTGCACATATTGTCCTTCTCCCATATCTGTCGAGTGGATTTGTCAATTGAACAGCCGTATGATTTTGTGGGCTTGACCTGACATTACTTTCACGCTTGCCTGTAAACCGTGTGTAGTAGGCAGAGTCGCCAGCACCCACACTCACACAGAGGTCATTAGCTTCCTCTTGTGGAGAATTATCGCCAAAGATTCTTTTCAATCCTGACTTCATCTTAACAAACAAAAGCTCTGGGCAAGCGGTAAGTGCCAATTGTTTGTCTTTAACAGTAAGTCCTGCAGTGTCTAGTAGCTTAAAAGCTAACACAGCATCTGGAAGCTCCATCTTTAACTTAGATAGTCGGTGGTACCGGCGCTCAAACTTGATAATGTAGTCGACCATAGAGACGCCATTTTCTCTTACGATCCGGTGAAACTCCGTGTACGCCTCATACTGGCAATCTTTCAAAAAAACAGAGTCCAATTTCGCGAGAAGTATAAGCATTCCTCCATCGACGTTTACATTACATTATTACATTACATGTCATTTAGCAGACGCTTTTATCCAAAGCGACTTACAATAAGTGCACTCAACCTAGAGTACAAACTAAGAACAACAAGAATACAGAAAGTAACATTTCTTCAACATAGTCAAACTACAAAAGTACCATAATAAGAGCCATATAAGTGCCACGCAAGTGCTAATCTGTGGTCTAATCCAGATATAGTCGGAAAAGATGTTTTTATTTTCCGTTTGAAGGTGTAGAGACTTTCTGCTGTCCTGATGTCAGTGGGGAGCTCATTCCACCAATAAGGAGCCAGGACAGCAAACAGTCTGGATTTCGAGTGATTAGCTCGAAGTGCAGGAGTCACAAGTCGATTGCAGGGCTCTCAAGTGTCACGCATTGAGCGTGACACTCACGCATTTCGGTCTTAAGTCACGCACTCCCGCCACACATCGTATTTCTCACGCTGAAAAAAACTCTCGGCTATTTAATGTTTTAATGTGCAAACATGAGCTGGCCGCGCTGCCCTCACCATGGAGGAATCAAGCGCTCCCCTGGAGGTCTGCTGTGAGGTGCCACTTATCAGCCAATCAAAAAAAAGAAATGGGCTACACAATAGCCAATCAGAAAAAAACCCGTATCTGATGTGGGTAAGATTTAATCCAGCAACCAATGAAGATAAAGCATCCTGGAATTGCGCGCGACTGACATATCAGAAATTTCGTTTTGCGGGGGGGGGGGGGGGGGGGGGGTGCTGATGGAAATGTCACTCTTGCCTGTCTTCAAAACTTGAGAGCTCTGCGATTGGCTGTTGCCGAGCGGAGAGAACGTGTACGGTGTGACCATATCCCGGATCTAGACGGGGCCCGATCCGTTCGTAGCACGGTACGCCAGAACCAATGTTTTGAAGGGGATGCGGGCAGTAACCAGTGAAGAGAGCGGAGAAGCGGAGTGGTGTGGGTGAATTTTAGGAGGCTGAAGACCAGTTGAGCAGCTACATTCTGGATGAGCTGCAGAGGTCGGATGGCCTTAGCAGGTAGACCTGCCAGGAGGGAGTTGTAGTAGTCGAGGCGTGAGATTACCAGAGCCTGGACCAGAACCTGTGCCGCCTTTTGAGTAAGAAGAGGACGTATTCTCCTGATGTTTAAATCTGCTGCGGCTATTTCTAGCGCACTATCCCTCGCTCTTCCCATCAGCGATAAAGCAACTGCCAAGGCCTGCTTCTTCTCCTCCATGTCAGTCACCAGCCTCCAAACTTCTATCTCATTTGTCCAGTTCTCGTGAGACTTCTTCTCGTCGAACTGCGGCGGAGTATTGTAGTTTCCAGCCGCCATCCTCTGCTACCATGTTAATTCAATAAATCCAGTGACAACGGTAGATGTTTAAAGCTTTACTTCAAGCCAACAATAACAACCGTTTCGTGTTGGGTTCATGACATCACCCGTAGGCTCACACAGATCGGTCACTTTACCGATGAATAGGGATGAGAATTGATACGATTTTAACGATTCCGATGCCTTATCGATTCCTGCTTATCTATTCGATTCCTTATCGATTCTTTTATCGATTCTTATTGGGCAAGGGGTGAAAAAAAGAGCACAAACGGGTTTATTTACATAAATGTTCTTTTATATAATTTTCTATAATGCTGCACACACCATATACAGTATGTATAAATACACATTTAAATTTTTTTAAATAACCAAAAACATTTATACATATTCCTCTTGAACTTAAAATAAAACTTATATAACTTAAATAAAATGTATTCTGTTTAATTTAAACATGTTCCTAGAAATTACAGTGCTCCTTCCTTTTTTTAAAAGGGTATATGAACTGAGCTGCCAAAAATTAAACTAGCAGTGGCAAATACCAAGTGTGCAACCATCAATTGTATGGATCATCAACAATTCTTGTGCAGAAAAATAAGGATGTCTGCTTTCTCTGGGAGGATACGCGATCTCTCAGGATTTATTGTGTCTCCAGCTGTGGAGAACACTCTCTCAGATGGGGTGGAGGATGCCTGAACACAAAGATATGAGGAGGTGTACAAGACATGCTAGCTGTAGCCTGTGACCCAGACAGACTACCAGCCTCTGAACCGGTCTGACTCTGAACGTCATCAGCTAAATTGGATGGCAATGGAGATTATTTATATCGTGAAAGCTGGTTTACACAATGAAACAAATGGCACTAACAAAATCGCTGAATTTGCTGAGCTGACATAAAGCCACATTAAGAGGGGAGGCAAACACTACCTCTGCCTCAATGTACGGGGCTGAAAATGGAAGATTCTATAGCTAAACTAGCGTAGCTATATGCTAAGTTTAATAATGGATTACAAATCGATATGCTCAGTTTAATAATGGGTTAACACGATAACGCGAACGTTTGCTGATAACACACACCCTCCGATAATTAACACCGTTACGATCAAACATTTCTCAAAACTGGACTTTCAATCCAAACGTGAAGTGATCAATAATGGGAGACCAATGCCGGAGCTAAAATGTATGCTTCAAACGAAGGGACAGACGATAACTTGATCGACTACACACAATAAAGGCAAATTGCTTCACATAGTGAGTGGTTGTGATCACTTTTGAGGAGTTTACCTTGGACAGAAAGAGATGAAGCGCCGACGTTAGCTGAGCTGCTGCATGCATCGAACACATGACATTCCTGTAATTTAATTCCATGCTGTGTGTTCAAATGCTTATTCATATTTGTTGTATTTCCTCCCTTCGACGAAATAGACTTTTTACACACGTTACAAGTAGGGATGAGAATTGATAAGATTTTAACGATTCCGATGCCTTATCGATTCCTGCTTATCTATTCGATTCCTTATCGATTCTTTTATCGATTCTTATTGGGCAAGGGGTGAAAAAAAGAGCACAAACGGGTTTATTTACATTAATTTTCTTTTAGATAATTTTCTATAATGCTGCACACACCATATACAGTATGTATACATACACATTTACATTTTTTTAAATAACCAAAAACATTTATACATATTCCTCTTGAACTTAAAATAAAACTTACATAACTTAAATAAAATGTATTGTTTAATTTAAACATGTTCCTAGAAATTACTATCCAAACGTGAAGTGATCAATAATGGGAGACCAATGCCGGAGCTAAAATGTATGCTTCAAACGAAGGGACAGAAGATAACTTGATCGACTACACACAATAAAGGCAAATTGCTCCACACAGTGAGTGGTTGTGATCACTTTTGAGGAGTTTACCTTGGATCAGTGGTCCCCAAACTACGGCCCGCCTCCACATTTGGACCGGACCCCTAAACAATACCAGAGACGCTATCCGATTTATTATTATTTTCACCTGGCCCGCTGCCGTTGAGATTGCAGTGAGACGCGGAGAAAATGTGAAGTGGTGCTCTTCGCAATAAAACATCTTTGATGGGACGTGTCGCGTCTCGGCCAATCAGCGTTCAGATGTCGACAGCGTTTGGGAAGTTAGGTTAGCTTGAATGTTAGCTCGCTACATCTGCTGCTGTCACGCTGCACAGTGTAGCGATACTAACAAAGTACCCGTCCGCTAAAAACGATGTGATTTAGCATATTTTTAGTATCGATACTTCAATAAAAGAGCGATCAGAGCGCACGCAATGCTCCGCTCCCTTAAATGCTGTCTACACGCGCAGTGCTCACAGCGCTCAGCCGTAATGCGCGCACACAGGTGAGCAGACTCTCACCTCACACTAGCACTTTTTGTCGTGTGAAATAGAGCCAAACTTTAGAACGCCTCTGCCTAGTTGCCATGTTTGCTGCAGTCTGAAGAAGAAAGTAAAAAAGTTTGCGCATGCGCAACGCCACAGAGGACCGTTAGCAGAACCATTAAAGAATTTGGCTGACGATTCCAAACAATCGGTTCACTGGGAACCGGTTCTAAAACAGAACCGGTTCTCGATTCCCATCCCTACCGATGAAGTTACTGTTACGCCTGAAAGACTTCCGCTTCCAGCGCTACGAGAGCGGAACTCAAGAGCTGATTGGCCCGAGTTGCGAGATTACCGCCTCAAAATTGAAATATTTCAACTCGGGGCGAAAATTGCACCACTGAAAACGCGCCACTGTAAACGCGTCGCCCACATCACGTCGCCCCAAACGCGCCGCCCGGGAAAATAACGTGTCTACACGCGTCTGTACGTTGACTTTTCATGGGATTCGGTCGCGCGAAAAAATAGTTTCGCTTTTGGTTTGAACGCCACAAGGTACAACACTCTTTTAAGGGAATGGGCGGATCTGATATTGAGTTTTGAGTAATAATAATATGTGTAATATGACTGGAACCATCAGGAACGGCAAATGTGAAACAGTTATAAAAGAAACCAAACAATCAGTTGCGGATACCAAATGTTATTATTAAAGAAAATTCAATGTGGCATACGCTGCAACACACAAAACGAACATGCACAACAAACAATTAACGCCTCCCAAAGTATAATTCCATCCCCGGATCCCAACAGTCCCGAAGTATCTCAATGTCCCCAAAAGAAAGTATAATGACAAATAAACTCCCAAAAGGTGGCAAACAAAGTTCAAGACAGGCGGAAACGTGGCGAGGCGCCGCGCTTCCGTGACCCGGCGCTACTTACTTCAATACAGTCCGTTTAGCTGCTGGGCCCAGGGTGCCGCATTCCTGCACAGTCGTCTACTTGTAATCCACACAGATTTTGTACGGATCAACAGCGAAGCAGTCACCCAAATAACACACCGTCCTGAGTCCACCAAACGCCGACCAACGCCTGTCTGTGCGCTCCTCCGAAAAACCTTTGCATCTCCTCCCCCCGTCACATTTTATACCTGATGACAAATATAAATAATAATAATTGTTAAAGGAGCCCTGTCCTGTACTTGGGCTACTGAGGCGTTTTGGTTTCCTCCGGCTAGATGGCTTGATGCTCTCTGGTCTTCTGCTGTTTGCTGTTCGGTCCCGAACAATTGCCTCCGAAAACATTGAATGTGAGAGAAACGTTTTAATGATGTTTAAGTCCGGTATCAAAAACCAACAACAAGCTCACCGCGATACGGTCAAAACCCTTTCCCTTTCCGGGGTCAAAACACCTGCCGTCGCCAATTACCTCTTGATTAATATAGGTGTACAAAAATACCCTCAACAGCGCCACCCAGTGTATACATAAGACATACGTGTACCCGCACAACATTTGGCTCTTACAATAATAATACATGATCCTTTTTAAACCTGAACTCACGCTTTAGGCCCCAGATAATCTTACCGGTATGGCACTAAGTGCACAACGAAAAATAAACACACTTTACTGGTGCCGTACACAGAGACAGACATATGCGATCATTACAACTTGAACTCCTTCACGGTAGGCACTCCGTACCCACCAGGAGCAATCCACTGGTTTCTGGCAGAGCACCGAAACAATTTTATTGTAGATATATATTATATATAGAAATTTAAACACACTTAAAGCACATTGAAGCAAATGTCATTAAATCAAGCATTAGAAGAAGTTCTAAAAAGTTGCCTTTTTAGTATCTTCTTGAATATAGTTTTGGAGGAAAGAGTTCCAGTTGTTAGAATAAAAACAACAACTAAAATATTTTAGAATGGGGGTAAAGGGATGGATTTACCTGTGGTATTGCTCACATTGTGTTTAACGTACATCTCCACAGTACTAATTCCAACCATTATTCACTCCATATGAATGAAACACGTGTGCAGGAGTTTCATTGAGTGTAGCTTAACAGCCTCCAATACATGGCAAAAGGAAATCAGTACTTCTGTCAGAACTTCAGGGAGTGTGACATGACTCTGCATCAACAACAGCAAATCCAAACTGATTCCGAAGAACTGACAGCAAGGATGTTAGAAACATGTTTGGGACGCAGACCAGAGAAGTGCTCTTTATTGTAAGGCAGGGGTGCTCACAGTTTTTCAGCATGCGAGCTACTTATAAAATGCAAGGTGCAAGTGACTTTTTTGTTGTTGCTCCGTCCCGATGCGCGCAGACACGCCGGCATCGGTGCTCTGCGGCGAGCCAAGACGGTGGGCCGAGAAGTGTTAATGCGACACGTAGAGATAAAAATGACATGCTGTTGTGTAGATACGATCAATAACAGACGGCTGTTTAGTTTAATAAAAGAATAAAGACGTGCTCTTTAAGAAACGGGACCTTAAATTACTTCTGCTATAATTTGGCGCGATAGAGAAAATTATAGGGTGGTGGGCGGAGATTTCAGGGGGACGGGCCAATTTTTTTTAATGTCATGCGATCTACCAATACTACGCCGCAATTGACTGGTAGATCGCGGCGATCGACTGGTAGATCGCGATCGACGTATTGAGCACCCCTGTTGTAAGGGATGAAGATGAGAGTGGCATGGAAGGAAGAGCAGGCAGCAGCAACAGGGGTGCTGGTGCTGGAATGTGGCTGGGTTTCAGGCAGGCCAAGCAGGAAGACTAACAGGGGGGTAATGATCTTCCTTGGTGAATAACCATCTAGCGAGGAGTGAATGAGGACCAGCAGAAGATGCTACTTTTCGCAAAACAAAACCAGGGAGCTTATCTTCAGTCCTAGTTGAGCCAAGCGTTTAGAGACTGAATTCTGAGTCTGGACCCTAGGCAACCCATTTCACAATGACTCCTTTATGTGGAATAACCCAGGTAAACATGGATATTAAAGGGATAATCAGACAAGAAAATTCAGTGTACACAATGAATATATTGAAAGTACTTAACTCACTAACTAACTATCTAACTAGGACAGGAGGCGTCTTCAGTAACGGTCTGCTATCTTTACCCTGAGCCTGATATTTAGATAGTTATACAGGAATATTAGTGTGGAGACTTTGATTTCCTCTCTTCAATAAAGCAATCGCTCTCATGTATTCTCTTCTGTGCTGTAATGATGTATGTGTCTTCACCCAGCCTGGTCTAGCTGCCAACAGCCTAAATGCCCACCTGGCCGCACTGACAGACACCGATGTGTGGCTATCCAACTGTGAGGCCTCTGGGGCCATTTTATTTGTGCCATAATTCATTTCAGGGGACACATTTTACTGCAGGTCTGCCTGCCTTCTGGGAGCCAGGCCCACGCATACGCATTACCATGTTTATTAACTCCACTGCTGAGATTAGCATAAGCAGTGGCTGGGTGGTATGAACCAAAGGCCTCAGGCCAGACACTGGTGACACAACCAGGACTACAAACACTGCAAACATGACAGTGCCAACTTGTGTATGTGTCCAAAAGTTATCAAAATAGTACAACAATATTCATGTTTAGATTTCACTGGGATTTCTCTGATTACACGCTGCTGCTTCAAGTGACAAACCCACCTGAGAAATTACACATTTACTTAACCAATGAAAGCTCTTTGCATGTCAGATCCTTTTGGATGCTGTTCATCGTAATAGGTCGACACTACTGGCTTCAGGCAATTTCATTCCAGTTAGCATATTTGCATAATGAATAAATCAGCTGTTGCCACACAGGATCCCAGGCTGCTTACCTAATTCATCATCTGATGGCATCTTCTACAGGGCGCATGTTTAGCCTCTACACCTGATGGGCCAACATCGTGTTCAAATTAGCCCTTTTTATATTTCACTCGGTACAAACAGCAGGGGAATTCCCCCCATGGTACAGTGGTATGAATATGAAGGAAATCCTTCTACCAGCCAAAACTAACACTAACTAAGCATGCTAAATACGAGACTATGCTAGATAATGAAGAATAAGGCCAATGCAGTAAGAGGCCTTAGTCTTGAGTACAGAGGAAAGACAGATGGTGGTGGACAATAAGGTATCACTAAGAGATTAATTACTGTTTGAATATAGGATTTACCTTCCACCTCGCATCCTACAACTTGAAAACTACTTATGAAAGTTTGACATATGCTTTGTGCACAATTATTAGGCAAGTGAGTATTTTGACTATATCTTAATATGTATGCATATTTTCCAACTCTAAGCTGTATAAACTTGAATGCCTATTGGATTTAAGGAAATCAGGTTATGTGTATTTGTGTAATGCTCCTCATTGTGGCCTATGGATATCAAAACCCGATGTCAAGGTGTGAATACATATGAGGCAGCTTCTTTTCCTCATGCATCATGACTCTGAAAAGTAAAACATTGCTAAGATACCGGGGCGTGATCACAGAACCATCAAATGGGTCGCAAGAGACGTGTTGAGAAGAAAAGATGCAAACTAACTGCCAAAGATTTAAGAGGAAATTAAACATGAAGCTACCAACCTACTGCCAGTTCAATCAGGAGAGACTTGTTCCGAATTCAAAAATAATCTTTATTTAGTTGGTATAACAAATGGAATTGTGCATAGTCTTTGGTGAAGAAAGGAGTTGCTGCCCCCGCTGTTGAATGAGGAGTATGACTGCATGCTGCCTGGAGGTGACGGGTAGAGGAGTAGGGATGAGAATTGATAAGATTTTAACGATTCCGATGCCTTATCGATTCCTGCTTATCGATTCGATTCCTTATCGATTCTTTTATCGATTCTTATTGGGCAAGGGGTGAAAAAAAGAGCACAAACGGGTTTATTTACGTTAATTTTCTTTTATATAATTTTCTATAATGCTGCACACACCATATACACTATACAGTATGTATACATACACATTTACATTTTTTTAAAGAACCAAAAACATTTATACATATTCCTCTTGAACTTAAAATAAAACTTACATAACTTAAATAAAATGTATTGTTTAATTTAAACATGTTCCTAGAAATTACTATCCAAACGTGAAGTGATCAATAATGGGAGACCAATGCCGGAGCTAAAATGTATGCTTCAAACGAAGGGACAGAAGATAACTTGATCGACTACACACAATAAAGGCAAATTGCTTCACACAGTGAGTGGTTGTGATCACTTTTGAGGAGTTTACCTTGGACCAGTGGTCCCCAAACTACGGCCCGCCTCCACATTTGGACCGGACCCCTAAACAATACCAGAGACGCGTTCCGATTTATTATTTTTTTCACCTGGCCCGCTGCCGTTGAGATTGCAGTGAGACGCGGAGAAAATGTGAAGTGGTGCTCTTCGCAATAAAACATCTTTGATGGGACGTGTCGCGTCTCGGCCAATCAGCGTTCAGATGTCGACAGCGTTTGGGAAGTTAGGTTAGCTTGAATGTTAGCCCGCTACATCTGCTGCTGTCACGCTGCACGGTGTAGCGATACTAACAAAGTACCCGTACGCTAAAAACGATGTGATTTAGCATATTTTTAGTATCGATACTTCATTAAAAGAGCGATCAGAGCGCACGCAATGCTCCGCTCCCTTAAATGCTGTCTGCACGCGCAGCGCTCACAGCGCTCAGCCGTAATGCGCGCACACAGGTGAGCAGACACTCACCTCACACTAGCACTTTTTGTCGTGTGAAATAGAGCCAAACTTTAGAACGCCTCTGCCTAGTTGCCTTGTTTGCTGCAGTCTGAAGAAGAAACTAAAAAAGTTTGCGCATGCGCAACGCCACAGAGGGCCGTTATCAGAACCGTTAAAGAATTTGGCTGACGATCCCAAACAATCGGTTCACTGGGAACCGGTTCTAAAACAGAACCGGTTCTCGATTCCCATCCCTATGGAGGAGGGTCGCAATTAGGTTTAAGGTTTGACCGCAATGATCTGATTTGCTTAGAAACATAGTGCCGCATCCAATTGGTCGCTTAAAAGTGGACGCCCCCCTAGATCAGCTGATAGAGGAATAGACTGAGACACTTATGCATGACCTGTTGTGTAAAAAGCGTCTTCCTTCCTTAAGTTCCATTTTTTGGTCCAGTAAAAAGTCTGCATCTTTCAAGAAGACCATGGTTTTTATGCAGGACAATGCTCCATTGCATGCATTGAAGTCCTTCTCTACGTGACGAGCCAATAAATGTCTTAAAGATTAACAAATAATGCCATGGCCCTCTTCCTCACCTTACCTAAACCCGATTGACAACTCGTAGGCTCTTCTTAAACAGGAAATTCACGGTGAAGGAGAACAGCCCACCTCTCTGAACAGTGTCTGGGAGGCTGTGGTTGCTGCTGCACAAAGAGTTGATTGTCAACAGATCAGGAAACTGACAGAATCCATGAATGGAAGGCTTATTGCTGTTCTTTATAAGAAGGGTGGCTATATTGGTCACAGATTTAAAAAAATTAAATGTCAGACATGTTTATTTGTAAATACTGAGTTGTTTGTTTATTAGTGTTACTTTAACAGATGAAAATAAACGTTTAAGATGGGAACATTTTCATTTTTCAGTTAGTTACATCATAATTCTGCAAACTAATAGTTACCCAATAATTTTGCACACATATATTCTCCCAAGAAATATTTATTTAGGTTTTAGGTTTATTAACATTTTGGATTGAATGGAGCACTGTAGTTGTTCAAAAATAAAATTAATCCCCAACTACAACTTGCCTAATAATTTGTTCACACAATGTTTACATGAGTGGACCCACTCATCAGGTGTGGATATTACCCGTTCTTCTGTTCATATGCATTTCCTTTTACTGGTCAAAGGTGTATGTTCTAAATTGTTGCATGATCCAAGTTACCCGTTTTTGTGATGGCACATCATGCTCACAGCTGTTCTCCTGGTATCTCTCCGAAGTGTTTTACATTAAGGGTAAATCATGAGCCTGACCCATCCTCTTCTTGGTTTGTCTGATGAAAGCGAGCATCAGTGGTGCTGAAAATAACTCCACATACTTAAAATATGCGTGGGAGTAGAAGCTGCAGGCTGCCTGGGAAGCATCCAAAAGAATATTGTTATGTGGCTATAATAACTCCAGGTCCTCGGGGAAGCCTCTTTAACCTTTAAACCCACATACCTAGTTATGTGTGTGTTCACAGAGATGAGAGGAGACTAATGAGAGGCTACCTGTGCTCAAAGGGAACACTGGGAACTTAATGCGAGGCAAGGCGTCCAGTGCGGTGATGGACGTTTGTGTGTGTGCAGCAACTTTACATCAGCCTGTATGTTCAATTCAGTTTATTTTATAAAGCCCAATATCAAAAATGACAAATTTGCCTCAGGGCTTTACAATCTGTACACGTATGACATCCACGACCCAGGACCTCACATCGGATCAGAAAAAACTCCCAAGAAATAGAAAAAAACTCTTTCATGGGGAAAAAAGGGAAGAAAGAGGAGAGCAATGTTAAAATAAATACAGATTAACTCTGACAGCACCAAAGATGATGTATTAATAATTAAAGCTTTAAAAACATCACATGGTCCCTGTGATCGGTATCAGGAGCCAGAGAATTTTTCTGAATCTTACTCTTCCCAGTATACTTGTTTTTTCATTTTCTGTCACTTTAGTACTATCGCTAGTTCCACTTGTAAATGTGCAGTGTGAAATGAACTGGGAGACGGTGTTTCCTCCTTTCACTCAAATAACAAAAAAGATAGCAGCATTCATTCTAACACTAGAATGAAGCCACCCTAAACTTTAGTCTTTAACTTCATGACGTATCTGACTTAACTACACTAACAACTGAAGTGATGAATGTCAACAGTTACTTTTGGTTTGGCATGGGAAGGAAGGCCAACTCCTGGACGGAGGTCAAGCATGGCATTTAATCTTGATATTACTTATATTGTTATACTGTATGTACTTGCTTTGTCAGTCAAAGCTTAATAAATAAAGTTATTATTAATATTATTATCATTATTATAGTCTTTTTTTATTGTGTACATTGACTCAGAAGGTCTTTGGTTCGAGCAGCAGTTTTTTAATGAACACCTTTATTTGTTTCTTTTAGGTTTAACATCTTTCTGATGTCGGTCGTGTTTTAAATGGCATTTTCTGGTGTTGTTTGTTTCTTGTAATGTGTTTCTTGTCTGTTGTGTACTGTTGACTGTGTCTGTTGTTGTCTGTATAAGTCCATTGTTGGAAAATGAGTTTAGCAAAGTTTTCTAATCTATAATTGAAAAGAATCGAATATTTGCAAAATGGGAAATAAGAAAGGGCCAATCTGAGTCAAGAAAAACAAAGTAGCTTACCTGCCATTTAACAGAACATCTCTCTCTATGCTATACCAACATGTCCCCTGCTTTTTTAAAATAATACCTCAAAAAGTCTGTGCCTTTTAGTGGCATTAATGAGCAATGTGTTGTTTTTTCCTCAGTGCTGCATTTCTTTCTACGAAATCTCTAAATAACTATGTCCGTTGAATTTTTGTTTATGATATATTGAATATAAATTCAATATAGGTATATATATATATATATATATATATATATATATATAGGTAAATATTGAGGTTTGACTATGCTGTCACATTGCAAATTTACATTGCAAATTGTCAAATAAAAGTTTGTTAAATGAAACAATGGTTGAAAGTAGATCGTATTTCAATCACTCTTAAGCTACCATCAATAAAGAGTCATCACTTCCTGCATGTACTGTATGT
>NW_026613300.1:0-24993 GCF_029220125.1 Pseudoliparis swirei
TGCAGCTGTGTGCAGTAGTTGTGTTTAGTTGGGTTGTTTTGCTTGTTTACAATAGGACATTGCAGATATCATTTATTTCAGTGGGAGACAAATAATGGCATGTGGACCAAATCTGGTAAACTTTTCTATTTCATGAAAACTTTTAAATGCCTATCTTGCAAATCTACTACGGCAATATAGATGCAAGGCTCCGGGAAATCCCAATAAATATGGCCTAATAGGTTACTGCCCCCTCATGAAGAGAGCGATGCAAGCAGAACCTTGGGGTGCAAGTGACTTTTTTTCGTCCCGATGTGAGCCGGCATCTGAGCTCTATGGCGCGCGAGACAGAGATCGGAGTCGTGTTAACGCGACACGTAGAGACAGAATGACATGCTGCTGGTTCGAGACGACCAACAACAGACGGATTGGAAGCTCATTCTGCGCATGCGTTAAATGCGTTAAAAAAACAAAACTAATTAATCCTGTAATTTAATTAACTGAGTTAACGCGTTATTTTTCACAGCACTAATATATATATATATTTTTATATATATATATAATGGACTTTATTCAAATAAAATAAGTCCCCTTGTCAATACTAACACCGTTTAATTCCAGGGCTTTCATTTGTTTGGCCAGAACACATTTCTATCTCACATACAAATACAACTAGAATGGGCACTTGGTAGAGTGCATACCTTCGCATATCACAAGATTGGGCATTGAATTATGAACATTTTGGCATTAGTTGCATGCCAATTGGATAAAAATTGACCACGCTATGGTAAAAAGAAGATTTTGACCTTTTCATGACTTTGACCCGATCGATCCCAAAATCTAATCAAATGGTCCCCGGATAATACCCAATCATCCCACCAAATTTCATGCGATTCCGTTTAAAACTTTTTTACTTATGCGAATAACACGCATACAAATAAATAAATAAATACACGGCGATCAAAACATAACCTTCCGCATTTTCAATGCGAAGGTAATAAATACAAATACAGCACTTAGATAACGGGTCAAATCAATTTTACTTTTATTAAACCATAAATTAAGTACGTCACTGTTTATTGTGCATAAACCTATAAATTGCATTTCCAGTCATGAAGTGAAAAAGGAACAGATGTTCACATATACGAGTCATTTATTTACCAAATG
The DNA here is from genome assembly GCF_029220125.1 of Pseudoliparis swirei. Taxonomy (NCBI): domain Eukaryota; kingdom Metazoa; phylum Chordata; class Actinopteri; order Perciformes; family Liparidae; genus Pseudoliparis; species Pseudoliparis swirei. The sequence goes on from NW_026613300.1 coordinate 1,147, forward strand.
ATTAACATGTCTTAAACTTAGATACTTGAAATATGTGTTTATCCTACTTTACTAATAGAAAAGATTGCATCTTGACTCAGATAAATGACGTGAAATAAATAAACCAATAAAATGTATTCAAACCAGCTTCTATTTCATTGGCCACCTCAATGAACAACTTTAATTTCTCTATTTAGCATTAAAACACACTATAATTGAGATGTAAGCAGGAACTCCTCCCATGGGCATCCACATGCTGGTGTTTTGATGGATAATTAATCACAATATCGTAAAAAAAAAGTTATAATTGTTGACAAATACTGTACATTAATAAACACTTAAAGTGTCATTATAGCTGCATACAACTACTTTATAGTGTGTTTTGTTTTAAACATTTACAAATGTGTACATGTTCCCTACACACGCTAAATAGGAGGACGACAAGTAAAGTACATCATCTTCTACCTGTTACATATTTCAGTCAAGATAAACATCTATCCATCTTCCGAGACAGTGAATAAGCTATTTCTCAATTTCATACTGATAAAGCTGGCAAGGTTATTATAATTATCAACAAAATCACACATTAAAATAATGATATTGTGTCTACCAAAGACCTTTGAAACTGAATTGAATTCAATACGGCATTCTTGAAACAGACACACCACAGTGACTTGCCCTTTTCATCATCTACTACACGGTATGTTCTTTTCATACCATTATGCAAATAGTATGAAGATATTTCAAAATCCGTGAACCCTATACTCACATGAAGTTGAAGCAGATATGTGTTTGTGTTTTTTGTTATTAGATACGTACATCACGCGTTATTGGGCAACACTTTAAATGATAATAATAAAAATATATAAATAGCTGGAATTTCTTTCAGAAGGAAATCATTTTTTATACATTTTACATTGTAAATTAGATATATATATATATAAAGCTGGGAGTGGGAACTGTTGTAAAAGATGATTGGTCTAAAAAGTGGAAACTATAAAAGCTCTGCAATGATCATATAACAAGATAAATAAAAACTTAAGACAGAACCAACGCGAGCTTCAAGCTACAATCGAGCCGCCAACGGCCTGACTTCATATGCAGGTTTGAATGGGATGGAAGAATCTAATCATGAAGCATTAGTGTGAAACTAAAGCCAAACTCACTCAAAAAAGAAGCATTTAAATATGTCATGTGACAAAGGCTCGCTGTGTAAAACATGTGATGTTTGTATCCAGACAATCGAAGAGCAGAACCAATGTAACGTCTGATCAGTCTCACATCTGTGTGGCAGCACATCTGCCTGAGCTTAGTGCCAGAGGAGCAATTTACCATCACGGTTGTTTTCACACATCCCAAGTGGCCAATTCCACATCTATGAGCCCCATTATGTCAATATCACATTTGAGAGTGAACAAGTGTTGCTTTGTAATGGTTAAAAACAAAAAAAATTTAAACACCAAACACGCAGCGTACACGCATAACACATGACATTGTCATTTTCCTAACTGTGAAATTGTTTATGAAACTTCAGACTTAATTCTACTGCTTGTATTAATAAAATAAGTTTATTGCAGGATCTTTGTGATTCTTATGTTCTGTGTCTCTTTGATATGCTGTTAAAAAACAAACAAAAAGTAATCAGCAAGTAAACTGACAATCGAGGTTGATAAAATGATGCGTTCGAATTATCAACTTTATTAAAAAATACTGACACAAATGGGCGGAGGAGGCTCAGGCTGCACTCCTGTGTTTGTTGAGGCTTCTTCTTCGTGCTGTGAATCGTCTGACGTTTGCATCTGATCTGAGCACAAATATCATAAACCTGATTAGAAAGCCTGCGACAGTCTCATATTTCTACACATATTGTTACATGCTATCAAAATTGTTTGTGAATGATTTACTGACGTTGTTCTGCCAGCAGCTGCTCCACCCTCCTGATCCCTGCTGCTCCTTATCGGATTCATTTAGCTGTTTAATGTCACCTGACGCGTCACCTGACACGTCTCATTGCCCATCAGGCTCATGCAGTTGTGTCTGGAGGGCAGGTCCCGCCAGGATTTTAAAACAAAGATATTTTCCATCTATTTCAAATACGCCATTGACAAAAAGCAAGCTGAGTGCTGACCATGAGGGATGGAGAGCTGAAGAGCACAAAAGAGGAAGAGATCTTCCCATCGTTTCCTTTCAACCTCGTCCATCTGAGTCTAAATTGTTCCGTTTTTTTCTCACTCGCTTTGCTTTCGAAGCGAGCCACTTATTTCAGGGGGTTTTAGCTCATAAACTTTGCCTTTACCCACCGGGCAGTTTCTCACGAGCGCCGGATCGGTATAGAGAAGAAAGTACACATTAGCTAGCTTTAGTTCTGGAAAGAAAGACAACAATGTTCACCACCTGCCAACATCGGGAAAGATAGTGTGGACTTATTAGTTAGTTTGCGAACCGACCATTATTTTCCCTTTTCAATAACGTATTAAATGTAATATAAAGTAAAGGGTGAACAGAATGCAAACAAATAATTTAGAGGAGCTCCTCGAGCGGTCGCTGCTAACGAGGGATAGCCGGCTCAGGCTAACGGTGTATGCAGCTAGCAGGTCACTGACGTCCCCCCCCCCCCCGAGCCACGATGTCACCAAGCTTTTAGCCACGCCTCTCCTGAGGACCTATTCACTGCCTCCTCTTCCCTTTGCATTGCTGAATGTTGAGCTCGCCATCGACACAGTACCGGCTGCGTTCACCCTCCCAGCTCTTCTGCTATTGTTACCGAGATGTGCCGTATTTATCACACAAAGGGGCTACGAAGAAAACACAAACATTGTTATTCCTTTACGGTGTTTATTGCGCTGCATACTGAACAGACCAAGGCGCAGCTATTTTCACTTTATTTTTACTGGTGACAACATGGTGATATAACAATTCACTTTAATTCTGTTTAATCAAGGCTGAATACACAAAAGACTAAACAAACAATCGAACAGAAGCAGAGTGTTCAGTCGCATTGCATTTTGTATTTGTTCAGCTTTACATCAGATTTGGGGTTATTGGTAAAGCTGCTTTATGTTTACAGGTTCAGGTAACTTTATTTAAACCTGAAGGTAGATCTGCTTTTCAGGAACAGACATCCTTCTTGACACACATCTTGCAAACAACAATGACAATAAGGGTCCAATAATCAGTAAAACCACTTAAATAAAGTAACAAATATAAATACGAATAAATAGCTAAGGATTGTGCTTTGGTAATATGTGGCTACCATAGGATTTGTTCATCTGAGGAACGGCAGCTGTGTGTATCTATACGCCTCGAGACTATACATCCTTATAAGGAAGAAGGAAAAAGCTGAAACTCACAGCGCTAAATTTAGGAGTCGTCATTTGAAATAGAGCCGGTTATAGAGATTGGTTTCCAAAACATGACGCCAAAGAAAAAAAGAAAACTCAATATGGTAAATACATAACTAAATAACTACAAAGTGCTATTCGGAAAAGTAATTTAAGTGCTACTGAAGTGCTATTTTTATCTATACATTTATGTATAGGGCTTTAGTAGAACTTAAATAGCACTTACTGATAGGACTCTGTAGCTCGGCTTTCTTAATTCTTGTTGTTCTGAGTTTGTACTCACGGTTGAATGCACTTATTGTAAGACGCTTTCAATAAAAGCGTCAGCTTTATGAAATGTCACGTAATAATAAAAGCACGATAGAATGAGGTCATCATAGTTTTGTCTCTGTGGAAATAGGACACTCAGTGCGGTTACATGCAATCGAATTATTGGCTTAGTCGGACTGAAATCGAATTATCCGTTTCATGTAAACACCTTAGTCGGACTATGTGCGGTCCGACTTCGGTCCGATTAACACCCCTGGATAGCTCGGTCCGATCCAGTTGATAATTCGACTCTCGCGGCATGTAACTCTGAATTCGATTCGCAACTGGACTTTGCGTCTTTGCGCATGCTCGAGATCCCTCCGCCCTCCTCCCTCCCATGTCGTGACCCGGAAGTCGAAAGAGACGATAAATTAAATTCTCCGTGTACCTTCGGCGACGGCGTCTTCTCTCCGTTATCAACTCAGCCAATAGCGCCATTTGCATTCGCTGTACTCCTATTAACACCATGGAAAAATAGTAGAGGGATGTAGCTTCGCCTTGCTCTCTGTTCGCCATCTTTCTCGAAATGTTGTTGTTGGTAGTGGTGAAGAGGTCAAGCGGAAATGGCTGTATCACCACGAGTTGTAATGAAAACAGCGCCGCCTATCGTATCGGATATGACATGCTTTCGGCCAATGATTCGAATTACTCACTGCCATGTATATTGGGATAATAGCAGATCCCCCAAAAGATAGCATAGTCCGACTAAAGCAAGATTCGAATTATACCATCATGTAAACGCACTGAGTATCTACACACAAAGCAAACACTTCAATAATGTTCCCGAGATATCTGTAAGATTGCACACATTCCACTGTCTGACTCTTAATGAATAGGAATCCATGTGTGTGAGTATGTCCAGTAAAATCAGGTCGGTCAACAATCTACACAATTCTGTATTCTGAGATTCAACAGACCAGTAACCTGACCCGTTTCTCCCATAAAACAGAGCGCTGTGAAAGGAGGTGAAGGCGTCTAACGGACAAAAGAAGCGACTTAAGTGTCACGAGGTTGAGATACTGACACCTTGTGAGTCTGCGTGTGAGTCGTCATGTTCAAACTGGTTTCCCGAGACACCGCCTGAGAACTTCACCACAAACGTGTTTTTTGAGTACTTTGTGTTGATATTTCTGCGGACAGATTGTGTGACTGCAATGACGTCAGAAGATGAAGTCGCGAAAAACTTTCCGGGTGGGTAGTTAAGATCAAACTGAAGGCCGAGCTCGATGCTGGATGTGATTCTAATACGGGAGGCGGAGGACGTGGGGAAGGAGCCATTGAGCAATCCCTCCACTTTAAGCCCCTGGAACCAATTTGGTGTTGCGTCTGTTGTGATCCGATCACAAGATGGTCTCTATTAAATACTGTTTCATGTTTAGCCTGTGTTTATTTTTGTCACCATGACACTTTAATTGCCTCAGTAAATAGAGATTACTGATATTCTATCATTCTGTCCCCTTAATTCCTTAATTGCCTCTTATCAACTGTTCTCAGAAAGTGCAAAGATGAATCTACAGCATGATTAATAATTCACCAGCTTTATGCGAGGAGGATATTTTAATCCACACGGACATTGAATCAATAAGAGTGTGTTATTGAACAGATGACTGTGTTACAGGATGGATGGTGTCCACTTATTGCATTCAATAGAATATTATTTATTTCGAAATGTATTTGTGCAGTTCATAATGATTAAGCCTATACTTGAAGTTGTGTGGTGTTAGGAGCTGGGATGCTTACAAATATGTCCGATGAATAGAAAATTGTTAACTTTGCTATTTTGAGGTTTTTAATGTCAATTTAAACGTTAAAAAAACTATGAGTCAGTTTCTATCAAGTCTTTTCCATTAGAGTTCAATAGCTCTGGATAATTATTATCGCATCTATACGACTATTTGAATGCATCTATGCCCTTTTTCACAGGACATAAAGAGGGCCATGCTGAATATGTAGTGATTGACAGAGATTTCCTGCGATGTTCACCGGCTATCCATCAGAAAGCAAACATTAACTGGCAAAATCTGTGTGGTGCAAATGCGTTTTTACAAATGCATGTTTGATGCCATCTGGTGACTTCAAGCATTGGAGTTAAAGGATTTAAATCAAGTTGAAGGCGCCCGATGCACGATATGGAACAGCTGCCATAAGATTTTACTTGAATCGGTCGGTGGAATAATGAACTCATCTCAAAACACACTAAGTTTGCAAAACAAGCTTATTTGGGAAGACCCTCAGTCCCTATAATCGTATGAGCAAATACAACACTGCAGTGTACCACGCTGTGTTACGTAACACATTGTGCAAAAAGGGAGTGTCTCCTCTTCTTCTCCACTCCACAGTAGGCATAGTCGACAGAAAGAGAATTAGGGATTTAGGAGTCATGCAGTGCGTAGAAATGTATGGCCGATGTTGGGAGGATCCCTCAGGAATCTGTCGCAAGCCATCACCTGCAACAACAACAAGTCATCTTGAGCAATCCTGAAGTCACATTCTCAGCGAGTCAGAACATGAAACGTTCCACAACGGTCTTTATGAAATGCACATCCCGAACTGAGCCGCAAAGGGTCCCGTGAGAGCAAAGAAGGGAGTGAGTTAATTGGAAAATTATGAAATGATCCCCCTTCACCTAATAAAGTAACGGAAGAACAGCATTAGAGAGCCTGAAAAGATTTCACAACAATGTGCTGCATTGAGTTACACTTGAGGGAAGCACAATACATGAAATTGTCTTAAATCCTTAACCCTTCGACATCCATTATCCCTGTGCGGGGGTGCGTCAACATACAGAGGTTATATCAACACCAACCCTGTCCGACGTGAAGGAAAATATGCTGACACAGAGATGTTGTCTAATTAATCAATGAATTATTTTGAAGATTTTCCTAATTAGCACTATTGAAGAAGTGTCCTATATATATAGAGAGAGAGAGAGATACATAAATATAAATCTATGTATATATTGTGCATATTTGGGATATTAGGTGACCTCTCTGTGATATTTTTCCATGAGGGATGATGTATGCACACAGCACGGTGGACACGCCTGTGTTTGTGTTGGAACAAGTACTGTGGACTCATAATCACACGAGAGACTCCATTCACCTCTCCGCAGGATCTGAGAAAAAGGAAAGCAGACGCTGTTGTTTAGCACAAGTTGTGTGTTTCACTCCAAAAGGTAAATATAATTACTTTAAATTTCAGCAAGATTACAACTTTACCTGTAGTCGTTTTCTTGGTTATCCTATTCTGTCGGATAAGAACAGTTTCATGTGAGCTATATACAAAGAGGAGAACCTGTTCTGTAATTCAGGGGAAGAAAATCAGCTTGGTTTGGCTATAACATGGTAATATGCCATTTCAACAATACAAGATTTGTATTTTTCTTTTGACCGAATATGACTTTTGACCAAAATAGTCTATCTTATCTTCTCATCTTTTATTAAAAAAAAGGAAAGTGTCCATTTCCTGCACTGCACAGCACCTGCTGAATGGTGACCTGTTTGTGGATATACTGTCGTAAGCTTTACGCTCCGTTCCTCTTGCAGCCAAGATGCCAGAAACCGCAGAAGCTGCGTCAGCCACTCTCACCACCAACAGAAACTGCACCATCGAAATAACCAACATCAGCAGTGGCTACTGCCTCATTAACCCCAAGTAAGTCCACAGCTGTGTTTACCAATCTCAATGCATATAAATGTACCTCAAGACACAAACAGAAGTACATATTAATGAGTGGCCTGATACAGTGCATTAAAAGAAATAATGTGATGATTGCAGTTATGAAAAGAGGAAATAATTTGCTTCTTTTGCTTCCAACATCTGCATACAGTCGTGGCTTGGGCGTGTACTCGACAAGTTTGAGTCAACACTTTCCTTTTTCAAAAGTCACAATGCTTTGAAGTGCGTTGAGATCACAGCTCTAAATCAGCATCTTGATCCTGAATAGTAAGCAGCAGTATCCACAACTTGTTGTATCTTTAATAGTCATAGTAGAAGAACAACTTTCCAGCACAAGGTTGGTTTTACAATGTGACTATACTGTCTCGATGTAAAATAAAGTTATCTATTCAACATAAGTTATTTGATTTGGTTGGAGTCCATTCCTCAACATTAAAGTCTGTCGGTTTCCTCCACCTCTCCTAAAACAACAGGGGAAATGACTAAAACAAAACAGTAAAGTAGATAGAAATAACCCACGTCTGTGGGCATTTCCACCATACATTTATCTAGCTGTGGCAGGACAGACCATATCTTGGATGGGTGGTTTTCATGTGTGACATCACTTTACTGAGAACATCCACCTATCCATCATGCAGTGACACACACTGCCTCATTGCACATCGCATGCAGGTACACTCACTGTTGCTTAGAAGTCCACCGCAGTACTTGCACAGTCACACTCCATCCATCAGCATAAGATAGTTCAGGTACCCTGGGAAGCCCAACAGTTGAAAAGTACTCCGACAATATTCTACAAAACTTGCAAAACTCTAGTTTTTTTCCATCAAAACTCTGGGAAGTGTGACATGAAAGTTATCGGCTGACCGGTAAATTGATGGTAAAGATGTGACCCCCCCCCCGCTCTCTTGTACAGGGTCTACATGTCCAGTGGTTTCTGTCACCACCCGCCCCAGCCGACGGTTCGTACCTCCAAGACTGAAGTGTGCTCCTTCACCAAGGACAACAACACCGCCACGGGCGCCGTCGGCCTGCTGACCTACGACCTGTTCCACATGCAGAGCCGGGTTTGCACCCAGCGCATGGCCATCATGTTCTCTGTGCCTTTTGACCACAACTTCTACAATAACCGGCTGGCCGTGGGCGTGGTTGAGCTTTCTCGTGACTGCGACAAACAACTGTACAAGCAGCTGTATGATGGGAAAGACCTGACGAGCTTCACCCGCTCCGACACACACGGCTGTGGGCTAATATACCAGACCACAAATTTTGATCTGAGGGCTACAATGTCTTCAATTGGAAAAGCCATTGTCAAAGTGGAGCTCTATGATAAAATGGGTCATTAGGTTGTATTTCGTTGCTTTTGTACCCGACAGAATAAATAAACTTCATTTGATTTGATTGCCGCCACATGTCGGATTCTGCTGTCATCTGTACTTTGTGTCCACTGAAAGATCTCAATATCTGACAGCCAGCTCATTGATTCTCCATCAGCTAATTTCTTGGGCTTATGTGCATTGTGCACTCCCTTTTTCTTTGATCATGGTAATAAAACATTCAGACTCAATGTTTGTGTTGTGTGCATGTCTTTCATTAATACTGACGAAGAGTAATCATTTCTTAATCTCTCAGCGGGATCCATCCAATTCTAATGAGTAGCAACAGATGGAATATCTGCATAGATGTTTTTTTAATCGGCATGATGACAGTATTGTTCTTCACTGGCTGTGACACCCTCCATCAATGTGTAGTTATAGTGTGGTATTGGTATACAAGAGAAAGAAAGACTAAGAGTTAAAGTATCTCCAGCGAAGTCTGTCTGGACGTGTTCGTTATCGTCTCTTTTGTGAAATTCCGTAAGAATTAGATAACAGAACAACCGATGTCCATGATCTGAATCCTAAAGGAGAAAATGAGTGTGCTGGAAACTGTTCAACCACAAACAAGGGTGTGGCGCTTTTATCCCTTAGGGGAAAATACAAGAATCCAGGTTCCCAGCATTTTGTTTTGTGCGAGTGATAAATGTGTGTTGAGCTAGGGTGTGCCTGTCACGGGGTGTTGCTACAAGTGGGAGGGTTTTACTGGATGATGACATACATCCTTGTTTGGCAAAAAAAGAAGAAGAAAAAACTACCGGCAACTCCCTTTCAGGTAACTTCTCCCACTTTGGGACTCGGGAGCATCAACAGAGGTTCTCAGCAGGTAAGTCACCGAGAACATTTGGTTAAAAAAATACTTTAAATAAAGAGGCAGGAGAGAGAATGGCTCATTAGCTGGAAATAAAAGGTTATTTGTAGAAGCCTTCAGACGCCTGATGGGGTATTTGTTTGATTTGTATCTTATATCTGTTGATAAAAGGGGTGATCGTTTTCTCTCGTGTTCTCACTCTAACTTCATTATTGCATGCTACCTCGGGCTGTAATTGAAGAAGTACTCTCTAATGAGGCAAAGAGAGTCTGCAGTTATTCTCTGATTGTTCACAATTGTTTTGAAATCTCATTAGCCTCTTTGAAATGCATCATTCATACCCAGTGCCAGTTCATGTGCACCTTTTGAAGGTCAATGCAATGCCGATGGAGCACGTCGGCTGAGCAGAGGCACAGGGAGAGATGTTATATTGGAGTCGTGATGCTCATGATTCCCCGTGTGTCTCGAGGTAGTCACCGCTTTGATGCCCTTTGGTTCAGATGGTTAACACTTTAATTACCTTTTCGTTTTCCAAGCACATCTCAACACCCATTGCAACATGACAGAGTCAGCCGAAGATGTGGCAGCCGATGTGTGCAGCAAGCGGAGCGTTACCATTGAAATCGGGAATATCACCAACAACTACTGCCTCGTCAACCCCAAGTAAGCCCCGACTGTTTGCCATTTACTTTAAGGCTTGAAACCTATTACACAGATACAAAAGAATATGTGGATATATATATGTGTGTGTGTGTGTTTACGGTTAGGGTGTTCCTTGAAAATGGGGAGACGTACAACCCACCTCAACCCACAGTGCGCCCCCTGAAGACAGAGGTGTGCACCTTCTCCAAGTCTAGTGGCAGAGCAACCGGCAGCATTGGCGTGCTGACCTACGACCTATTAGAGAGGTCGCAAAACGACTACATTGAGACTCTGGCCATCATGTTCTCGGTCCCGTGGGACTACAACCTGTACAAGAACTGGTTCGCGGTGGGCCTCTACAAGAAGGGCCGCAACTGCGATAAGGATTTGTTCAAAGAAATGTACTACGAGAAGAAACAGCACGAGCACGGGTTTGCCAGAGAGGACGCTGTTGGATCAGGAATCAATTATGTGGGCAAATACTTAGACGTCAAGGCCACAATGAGTCCCCTGGGCAATGCCATCATGAAGGTGGAGCTGTGGGATAAGCTTTTCACACCCATGGGCCATTAGGCTTACCACAGACCCCTAACCAGTATTCCTGTCATGAGGCCCAGCAGCATAATTTATCCCTCAGACAACACGCATGATTAAACAGATGTATTCCAGCTGACATGTGTCTGTATACCTGCATATTACCCCTCGGTAAATCAGCTTAAAATCAGAGTTTAGTTTGTTTATAAATCCAGGATGCAATAACCCCATTTTATAGCCAAAGCCTCTGTCAGTTTTTTTTTTTTTTTATAGCATCGGGTTTTAAAATGGCATCTTTAGAAATGAGAATCAAAGGATGACTCACCGGAGGACGAGGGCAGAGAGCTTAATAAAACACACTGAGAGCGTGTCTGTATTTACCCTGACACTGTAGTCTGTGGAATAAAATAAAGCTTTTTTTGCTGAAGCTATTTCTCTGTGTGTGTTGAGCTCTGAATTTGTTTGCCTTAAAGGATTTAGTTTTGAGAAGCAATAAAGTGCCGTGTTTCCACATAGCATGAGAGCAGCGTGGGGACACACCCGGTCGGGTGTTGCACAACTTTAAAGCATATCCATCATTGCTAATAAGCTGTTTACTGAACACCAAACACCCTTACATGTGATAATGTAAGACTCTAACCACTTTTTAAAGAGGTCAGTGCATCATATTCAAATATTTGTTTGTAATGCAAAAAAAAAAGTTTCACCTGAGGGTCTTCCCAATTAAGTTTGTTTGTTGGGCCTTTCTCCTCAAAATAAACACCTGTATGGTTTTTTCCAGAGCATATGATTACGACATCTTTGCTTTGGATTTCGATTTCGATTTTCCGCTGCCTTCTCTTATCTTCTTTACGTAACTTGCAGCTAAATTGTACATGTTTATGAACCATCAGAGGAGCTATAGCACAGCAGTAAGGACGGACTGATTGCTACTATTCATTTATAATCATAACAATACATCCTAACTAATGGCTCAACAAGCACCTTCATGAAAACACATATTACATTCTGGGCTTGACATTCAGGAGAACAGTATGTCCAGGTTCTTGAGGTGCAGAAGGCTTTGATTGTCTGCTTGGCAACAGAACCGGAGGGAACAGGGAAAGGTCTTCAGTTATGTGGTTATTGTTCAAAACACATTCCCTAGTTCATTTTTATGAATCAATATCTTCCAGGCGAATAAATAGATACATTTGCTTTTTGTTTGTTTGTTTGTGATTGTCATCCTGGTTCTATGAGCGGACTCAGGTGAAGACCCCATTATTTTTGACTGCTCAGCGACTCATTACGCTTCCGAAACGCTTCATAATTCTTTAATTGGTGAGAAATGACAATCTTGACGTGTTATCTAATCATCTAACAACTTGTTTTGCAGCCAATTTAGAGCAGAAACAGTCATTAACCTCAGGGGAACGTGGGGGCTGCATGGCAGGAGGCAGCGTCGGCTCATCATTTACATCACAGGCGGCGTTATCTGGTTCCCCTGATTCCATTCAGCGTCTCAACACGGCGTTCCTGATCGGGTTTTCCCGTGAGATTCTTGATTTTGCTGCATAACTGTTCCAAGCACAAAGCAGCCCAGATCAAAGGTTTTTACACACTGTCGCCGTTGGATTTGCATAAAATCCATATATAATATAGAGGCATAAACTAGGCCTGTTTGGGCTCAATGCCTGAAGCATTGTTGAGTGGTGTATCAGGAAAATGAAAGACGGTCCCTCTAAACAGACGAGGGACACAAGGCGGGAGCTTTTGTTTGCCACAGCTTTAAAATGATAAGTTCCCACACATTCTTTTCATATTTTCCTTTCAATCTCTCCTCTGTGTTTACTATACCTGCTCATAAGTCCTCTTTCATGGTTTGTACCACATTTGATCCCTTTGTGTATGTGTGAGGGAGTGCTTGTGTGTTTGTGTCTGCGTTTGTGCGTACAGTAATTGTGTTTACTGTACACCTTCATGATGAGCATCTCTGCATTTGATATATATATGTTTATATATATATATGTATATATATATATATATATATATATATAGACACACATATATATATATATATATATATATAGAAGTATGAGCATCTCTGCATTTGATATATACAGGACTGTCTCAGACAATTAGAATATTGTGATGAAGTTCTTTATTTTCTGTAATACAATTTAAAAAACAAAAATGTCATGCATTCTGGATTCATTACAAATCAACTGAAATATTGCAAGCCTTTTATTCTTTTAATATTGCTGATTATGGCTTACAGCTTAAGAAAACTCAAATATCCAATCTCTAAATATTAGAATATCATGAAAAAGTATACTAGTAGGGTATTAAACAAATCACTTGAATTGTCTAATTAACTCGAAACACCTGCAAGGGTTTCCTGAGCCTTGACAAACACTCAGCTGTTATAAATCTTTTTTTTTACTTGGTCTGAGGAAATATTAAAATTTTATGAGATAGGATTTTAGAGTTTTCTTAAGCTGTAAGCCATAATCAGCAATATTAAAAGAATAAAAGGCTTGCAATATTTCAGTTGATTTGTAATGAATCCAGAATGCATGACATTTTTGTTTTTTTAATTGCATTACAGAAAATAAAGAACTTTATCACAATATTCTAATTTTCTGAGACAGTCCTGTATATATATAGACACACATATATATATATATATATATATATAGAAGTATGAGCATCTCTGCATTTGATATATATATATTATTTTGTGCATTGTGTGATTTCTTTAGTCTGAAAAAGAATCTTTCAAGAATAAATTGGGATTAGACTTCATTATGTGCAATACGTATTTTCCGGTGCATATAAACTTCAGAAGCTCAGCTTTGGTGGATTGAAACTGAAGCCTTTTTTTTTTACCAACAAACAGCAGTGACTCTAGCTGTTTGTCATGGCGAAAGCATCTGTCGACTCCGTCCCAGATGAGGAGAGGAAAGGGAGTTGGTGAGTGAAGGTGCTCCAACCAACACAGTCTCTCTTTTCATAAGACATCAATCAGCTGATCACTAAAACAACAGTGAGGCCGGCTAAAGCCTCGCCAAGGGATGAGCAGAGGAGAGCGGAAACAGGTCTCAATTTATTCAGCCTTTTTCAGCACTTTTAAGATTTTTTTGCAAGCATTTTTGTTTTATGTTTCTGTATTTTTACAACATTCTGTTGAACTGACACTGTAGTTATGCTATGAGTAGAAACAACATGCCACCAAGATTGCACAGCGGCTGTCTCTCTTCATGAAAGAAAGGAGACATTTAAATTTTTCAGATTCTCAACAAAGCCGGACCGATCAACGCAAAGCTCCCGGTGCATTAACTGGGTCCCATCAAAATCTCTCTTGATTAAAGATTCAGTTTCCAAGCTAGTTTGAATTTACATCTTTCTATTTGCTTTGAAACAAAACCTATACTTCTATTCCACTTCAAGCCTACAGTGCCTGAGTATTGTATGAATATGTATTGTGTATTGACTCAAACTGGGTGTGTCCAAACAGAAGCTTAAAGGAATTGATTTATGGGATTTGGGTGCAAGCTGCAGAACTTCAACCGCCTAAATAACTGCATGACCACAGATACATCAGCAGTATGATATAGATACTTCTCTCATGGAAGTGAATAGACCTATACTCAAAAGGTGCCATTTGTGTGAGTGCCCTCAACTGCTAAATGTGCTCTCAAAGACTGCCATCTAGAGGCCTAGATGTCTGATATCAAGTGTACTCACACAGTTTACATCTTAGATGCTCTCGGCACTCAAGGCATGCCGGGATAAAAGCACTGGATACCATGACAAAGGAAACATAAAGCTCAAAAACAACACAACTCAATCACTTCTGTTTTTTTCAGTCAGTCACCAAAACCAGGAGCGAAAAATCAAACACATCCATACAGTGTTCATTGAGACTTGTATTGTGTCCCTAGAAACCTCCTCACTATTATTAGCAGACTGGTAATCCCCAGCTCTCATCATATCTTGACATGCAGCAGGGGACCGGCTCTTGAATAGTTCACTGTATTTCTGCCCGGCAACAGGCCCCCGCAGTCGGGTCGTTGGAGCTCGATTACAGGGCTCAGTCTCCGTCGGGTTCCCCACCAGAGAGTCTGGGGGTAGAACAATAAATAGATAAGCTGGAGTTGCGCTGTTTGTTTTGCTTTTCAAAAAGTTCAGTGGGCCATTTTTTTCACGGACTGTCCGTAATTAGTTTGGATTAGACGTGAGGGTCGAAGATCATGTTGTTCCCAGCAGGCTTTGGAATTTGTCTCATGTTACTTTGTTGTTTTATAGATTCTGTGCAGATGTGTCTCATGTCACAATACAGATAACCTGAAGGAGAACTCGACAGCTCTCTAATTTACACTTGAATTATTATATTTAAATAAAAATGATCTGCCACAAAGCTTCTTTCTCACTACCTCTAAGGATGTAATGAATATTGTTTTAAACCCTTATTCAGTTAAAAGTATGAATCCATCAAACCAATTGACATTCATGCTATCACCATGTAACCCCAAAGGACTTTGAGACTACTTTATCTGACCAGAGCGCGCAGTACGTCAAAGCGTGTGAACTACAGGACAAGAGCGCTGATCGTCACACACGTGTCATGGAAATTAACCTGCACAATTTACTAATTATAGAGCATGTATGATCTGAATTGCTATTATAGTTATGAATCACAACGTCATAGGAGTGATGAACCCACAGAGAAGTATGGCATGACTCTCAGATGTTCCCCCTGTCCCTTCAGGCCTCCCTCCAAAGCCAATCCCCCAAAGTTATCACAATGAAGATAATAATTAGTTTGCTGTTGATATTGTTCTTTGTTGTTACCAGCAGCATCTTTTAGGTCATTTCCCAGAGCTGGCCATATGCAATGTTTTAACTTCCTGATTCAGATGTGTCCCTGTGGTTGTTTCGCAGGTATGTCTTCCTTCAAGTTGTCCAGCTGCAGCTGCACGGCCTCGTTTTTTTCTTCTTTTTCCGAGGATAAATCTCTCTGGATCTTAGTGTTGACCTTCACAGGCTGCCGCAGGTCCTGCTCCTTTTCCATCCTCGTGAAAGAATGGAGAAAGGAACTCAGAGCTGTCACTCACATGATCAGCTGGCAGGGGAGCACGGTTGTTCATGCTCTGTGTTTCTTTGACTTCATCCTGACTGATCGAGCAGCTGATGTCAAACCTCCTCGGTGTCATCCAGCTGTAGGGTCAGCGTGGACACAGCGGTGCCAGGTGTTTGGATGTCGCACAACCAAGTAATTACTCGTGTCACACTGGATGAATCACATCGGTGGATGCAATCTTTTAATTTGTTGTCAAGCCTCGCAAAAGTCCAGTCTGGAAGCGCTTTAATAAACTAGTCGGTTTAAGAAAAAAAACGCGTAAACAAACTGATTTTTGTGGATAAATACATCTGTAAAACCGATGCGGTGTCAATAACCTATCACAGACTCCAGGGAGCTGACTTTCTCTGACTTTTTCTGGCCGCCCGTGGAGGCTGACCAGGTGTCATCATTGATGCTGATGCTGGTGAATGCGCCTCCATAAGAGGCGGTGAAGCTGACACGTTCAGCCACGTCTTACTGCCTCAGCCAAAAGTCCCCAGCAACACCATTAAGTCTGCCAAATGGACCAGCAGTGGATGTGCAGATGCCCTGACCTGCTGTCCTTCTATCCACTCTGGAAGATCTCTGGGTCACAGCAGCGGTCGGCTCCCTCAATGAGAAGACCCAGAGGCCCTCGGCTCAGGCTCCAGAGCCAAACGCTGCTGCTGGAGACACAGCTCTTGGGTGTGATTACCACTGCAGAGGTGCAAGGTCTCTGATATCGTCTGTCTCCATTCTAGAAATGTACAGTGTAGACACACAATCATTGGTGTGCCATATATATTTAACATGTAACATGTAACATTTACATTTTCGAGACACCACGACCACAAAGTGAAACTGAAACACTGTTTAGTTTCGGTTCTTCTTTTACTTTTATTTTCATTATCATCATTGTTAAATCATTAAGCTAAAATAAATTGGTGTATGACCGGTGTGTTTTGTCTATGTTGTTATGTCAATTGTTCATTTTTAGCTTATATTCAAATAGAATAATAATTAGCTTTATCAATTCCACTTGTTGATATTTAATTTAGTGGAAATACAAGTTTTAAAGTGTTCCTGGCTCCTTTTCCTCAACCTTTCATATGTTTCAATAAAAACTATCTACAAACTATATTGTCAGTTTTTACATAACAAAATATATATCTGGAGAAGTTTAAGAACTTAAAGAGAGCAGTTGCAACCCCACAGCGTCAAGTCATCCCACTTCAGTGTCAGCCCAGATCGTTGAAACTGAGGCCCACAGCAACGTGTTCAGATCTGCAGATGTGTATACAATTTGATGCATCTCAACATATTGTGTAATTGTGCTGTGGCATTGCCGAGGGACAGCAGAATAACCTATTGGCCTCATGTACTCCCTTCACAGTACTGTTGCTATGAGATGCCCAGATCTACCCAATCAGAACAAACATGTACACTTATAGATGAGCCTTTTGTCTGTACACAAAGATAATCAACTGCTGATCAATGAAAGTGATACCACTGTTGCTTAAGAAGAAAATAGACAATTTGAATTAACCTTTAATTAATAGGCAACCCAAAATGACCACTCTGTTACTGTATCATAGTAGGCAACTAGAGGGCAGTGTTTCCTCACTGAACACAAACCCATGCACTGAGGACTCGACTTGTTTACTGAACACCCAAACACATTGTTTGCTGGAACATATGATGTGTCTCACGAAACACGATGGATCTTGTTTTCACAATCATAACTTGCATAATGGCATGAGAGAGCTGGTTTCTGACCGGCTGCAACAGTAAGGAGTAACACATGAGATCAGAAGGGGGTGGGGACGAGGATGACCCCACATCCAGAGAGGAAGAAGGTCACCGAACACACTTTCCCACAAAGCCCTGCCAGATATGTGCACACATGCACACAAACACACAAACACAGGCCCACCCTGCAGTGTCATCTTTGCCAGATGAGGGTGTGATGCACGAATGCTGTCACTGCTTCCTTCACTAAACACTATAGTGTCGTGTACAACCGCAGCGCAATACACTGCTCACTGAAGATACAGTGTAACACTACCTGAGGCACAAAGCAATACCATCTGCACTGCACTCAAGGGAAAGGAGTGTTTCATCAAATACTGACAAAGGTTAAAGGCTACTTTAGCCAGAATGAAGCTGCAACGCTGTTAATGCATTTTAATGAAGAACATGAGCTGGACTGAATACTATCTTTCATGTCATGGTTGACTAAAACCAAATAAGAAGCAGCTTTGATGGCGTTTATTCCTCCGACAGTCTGGGTGAGTAGAAAACGAGCAACAGCCGACAATCCAGCTATAGATTTAATTGTCTAAAATATATCAAAGTATATCGAAATACATACAGTAAATGGTGTGAGAAGAGGCAGAATGTGTTCTCTCAGATAGTACAGTAAGTCCACTAAGTTCTCACAATGGCATAATTATAACACATTATATAAATACACATTTTGATCCAAGAGTGAACAGAACATAACCACATTTTCATGATTCAGGCGAAAGATAACACTTATATCTTTGTGTCGTTGCTCAGTGTTTATCGCTAGGCTGCGCAGACAATTGTCTGTCTGTCTGTCTGACTGTCTGACTGTCTGTCTCTCGGTCTGTGTGTCTCTCTGTCTGTCTGTCTGTGTGTCTTGTCTGTCTGTCTGTGTCTGTCTGTGTGTCTGTCTGACTGTCTGTCTCTCTGTCTGTGTGTCTCTCTGTGTGTCTGTCTGTCTGTCTGAACTGGAAGGAGACGTTTCAGAAACCTTGTTAAAGCTCATCATGTGATCATGAGGATTGTCGGTGTTTGGACAGCGTCTGTAAATCAGGTGCTGGAGGATTGGAAAGTAGACAATACCAGGAAGAGACGTCTCCCTTTCTGGGCATTGTGCCCCATCTGTGACCTCTGACCCCAGACGCTACGACTCACACAACCAGCTCCATGCGCCACGCTCCACTCATGTTCCAGTTCTTTCCGTGCACACATAGAGGACCTCTTCCCTAGACCATGGACTCATACCGTCACACTGAAACACAGTCTAGGCATCACATGTCCTGTATACAAGCTGTACATAGTCAAGTTAGTGGCTCAAAGCAGGGTTAAGTTTGAGTGACTGCAAAAAAAACTATTTGCATCAGGAGAGTTCAGGGTTTCGGTAACAAAAAAATGAGCTTTTTTTGATCGTCACAACTACCGTCCAACTCAATGAGGACTTCAGCCAGCTTCACAGCTGTTGTCGTTATAACCCTGAATACTGAGTTCTCCAGTAAAGATCAAGGTCCGTTTTCTAAATAGTGTCTGCAAATTGGATGTGACCAGTAGAGACATCTTCAGATCTCCAGTGGTGATAAAACAAGGCTCTTCTCACAGCACGTTACAGGAACTTATAATAGCGTTGATTTTGTCACAGTCTCTATTGGCATCGGGGAGGTGGTTATTGACACGGTCATTGTGATGCCACTGATTATGACACTCACTCCTAATCAGTGTCATCTGCTTGACGCGGTTCCCCCGCGGATATCTCAGACGTCTCGGTGCTCTGCAAGGTCACCGGCGAGATCAAGACGCAGCTGCGGCCTCAGGTTAGGAAAGGGGAAAAACGCGATATCCTTGATGATTTTGAGAAGAGCCGAGGTTTGGGGACTTTCAGGAGCTGCCGTCCCCATCCTTGGTCTTGAGCACCACGAGGCCAACCATGACAGGGATCAGGCAGATGGGAGTTATCACCAGGGCAAAGACGATGACTGGCGGCGGGTCGCTTAGCTCCTCCGTGGGACAATCCTTGAAGAACTCGGAGTGAATGTCCACAAAGGTTTGCTCCACCAGGGGGTTGGGCCACGGGATCTCTAGACAGTCGGATATCTCCTCCGTGCAGAGGCTTAGGTTACTGTACAAACTGCAGTGTGGAGACAGGGAGTGTGCAGAAGATGATTCAGACGTCAGCAAATATTTAACACTGTTTTCGAATGAATGAACACACACACACACACGCACACACACACTCTACTTACCCGCTCACATTGCTCCAAGTGCACCAGTCAGTGCTGTTCAGTGATGTCATTGTGGTGTAGAAATTGTGGAGACATAGATGATGAAGCAGATCGGAAAGGCAGATCATTGTCGGTGCACCGTAGAACTGATCACACACACTGCAGTATTCCATACAGTGGTGAGAATAATTCCCACAAGCTGTTTGAATGAAAGAGTTAGAGAGAGAGAAAGAGACATTGAGATTAGAAAATGACAATAGAAATTGAGCTGGACATTCTCAAAAGATCCACATTAAACGATGGGTCTCCAGAAAGGCATACGATTATATGAATATGTGTTATGTTGTCAAGTTATGCCACTTACTAAATGACAAGGTTGGCTCTGCTCCATGAGTGGCATCTTAAAACAGAAGACCAAGAGGTTTAGATTGAAAACTTTACATCAAGTAGTGAAGGCAGTTGACATACACTTTCTTTAAATCTGTCATTCTTATTCAGTTCAATAAATAACATACATCCTATCAAATTCCAATGCAAAGAGTATTTCAGTCTATTGTCGCTCATGAGCTCTTTCACATGCTGTCTACAGTAATACTGAGGCAGGCATTTGCAGCTGTAGAAGGGAGACCACACACTCACCGCAGAGGAAGGAGAGGAATACCCCAATGAAACCAAGTGCTCCCTTCATGTCAGAAAAAAAATGAATAAAGGTGCGTTTTCCCCAACCGGTGACCATGTATAACAAACCTAAACTTCTGAGACTATGTACAGCGAGGCATAACAGGAAACCGGACAGGATGGAAGAGACGCAGTGTAACCTTCGGTTACCAGATGTCCAAACAGTGTTACCCGCGGTTACCAGATGTTCTCCGAAGATCTGTCTGACGGCCCTGCGCCTTGGCAGCCGCTCTTCCCCTCTCCAACACACGTTTCCTGAGGATTTTCTTCCTTTTTTAACGGGGTGGAGGCAACAAAGATTCTCCTCTCCATTCTCCCAAATAAAAGGGAGCACACCCAAGCTGGGCTGGACTCACATCTGAAAACCCTTTACTCTTTAACTCTTGTTCTGCTTTTTAGTCTCAGTTTCTCACAGTCGAAGGCCTGGCCAGCTCACAGCATGTGATTTATTTGCCTTTTGGGCTGCCTCTGCCAAATAGGAAACATAAGTAAACATTTAGGGCTTAGCTTTTTGGGGTAGATGTAATCATGACTCTGCACGGTGTGCTGCGGAGACAGCGATGATTTCATGTTTCGGTTCATTAAGAAAGAAAGAAGAAGTTATTAGTCAGTGCTGACCAGCTGCTCAAGAGGCCAGCTAACTGATATGTCCAAAACAAGTGTTGGAAACTTCATTTTTTTAAATATCTGATGATGTGCGACATCTGTGCGGTCCTTCTCTGTCATCACTGGCCATTTTAAAGAGCGCTGGGAGAGAGGTGGTTTAATTGATTTAAAAGAAAAATGTGATCTACGGATGTTTTCTCACGACCAACTTGTGACTTTATGTCACTGGATCCACATGTTGGGCCTCTGACAACATCTGTTTGCAGAGCAACATTGTGATTTAGTCATGACATCAGGAAATGTGTCTTTTCAGCAGAGGAGGAGCAACGGGTTGGTGGGAGTTGGCAGGGGAAGGAGGGGGGACAGTCAGGGGAAGAGAAAAAAAGGAAGGCACAAGAGGAGGAACAGTGAAAGGGGCGCTGCTCCAAAGTTGTTTCACAACCCCCGGAGTTCATGCGTTGATCACAGACGTTGCATGGGTGAATGACGAACAAAATTCAGGAAGTTGAGCCAGGTGGGGTCTTTTCATGATGAGGTTTAAGTTAACCTTTGACCCAAATCCACTACGGGCCTCGTGTCTACTGTTGTTGAGCCGTCACTGGTGGAGACCTCCCGAGGAGTTTTTCTTGGATTCTCATGACAGTACACACGGAGAGATCTTGGCAGAAACCAGGATCTCTGTGTTCTGTGTTTGTCAGTTCCAGGCCAAGTAAATGAGTTGAAGCAACTGATGCAAATCAATCCCCAAGTGACTAGTTTGTAACTGTTTGTAACTGTAAAATATAGAACATGGACATAACTTTCATATATTTCTGCTGAGTTAAAGTAAGATTCAATTGTAACTGGATGATTATCAGATTTAATTTGTTAAAGAAAGACAGATATGTAGTTTACAGAGTATAAAGTAAGTATAAAGTAAAAGAATCTTACTGGCAGCCGTCATCTCTGTTGAGCGATACCCTGAAGAGAAAGGAGGTGATGTTAGTCAAAGGATGCATGGTCATAAAGCCTATATATATATACTGTATAAAAAACTAAAAATATATTTGAAAAATATATTTATATATATATTTATTTATATTCATATATATATATATATATGTATATATATATATTTTTATATATTATTTTTTTCATACACATACGGTACCTATCGTTGTGGCCGGTTGTGCCGCCAACTTTTCATCAACCAGGCAAACTACTGTTGTGCATCCTCCTATAAGATGAATAAAATAATAGGAGAACTAAACATTAAATTGAAGATGTCAATTTAAAAAAAAACTGTTACACCTATTAAATTGAATTAGAATTATATTCATGTGTATCTAAATTGGAGAACTTGTGAAAATAGAGGAGGCAAGGGAAATAACAAGGAGTAAGCCCTAGGGAGTGTAGAGATCAACGTATCCTCCTTTTGTCTGCCACTCTTGATGAAATTCTAATATATTCAACGGTAGGATGTATAAACTTACATTACACTCACCACACACGAATAACACATTCTATTTCATGAATAGGAGCAAATAGTAACGACAGCATGAATCATAAAACCCACTGTCATGATCTGGTGATAACATTCTCCACAGACACTGAAATAGAAACTCTTCTTCAAGAACAAATGTGTTGAGGCAGCTTGGTCAAAATCACTCAAGCATAAAACTCAATCATGTGACATGCTAAGCTCCTTTCTTAAAACCACTCAATCATTGAAAGCCCCTAAGCATTCCTCTTGAGAGGTGAGATAGAGGACAAGTAAAGACGTTATATCATAGAAAAGTATAAAGACATGGACAGAATAAAGTGTCTACTTACCCCAGATGAGAAGATTTAGAAAACACCCAGAAATCATAAATGCGAAATTAGTGGCTGTCATTTTGCCTGACAACGCTCTGTCCGTCTTCCCTGGTGGGTAGGAATTACATATCTCAACCTTTTTGCAGGAAGGCTCTATAAAACAACAGGAAGCCCTCATTTCCTAGGATGGGCGGATTCACACAATGGGACAGAGCGCCTCTGATAAGGTTAGAACTACATGTGGTCCACTGGTGCACCCCCATCACACTCTCTCTGTATCTGTTTATTTCTCTCATCCCACCCTCTGCTTTAAACAGAAGGAGAGAAGTTGGTGGGAGCCCCACCCTCTCTTTTTCTCTCTTTTTCTCTGTCTCTACCTTTTCCTTTAAATTATGCTATTATCAAGACAGGCAATATGTTTGATGTCAATACTGGGTGTGCACATGTGGACGAATAGCATGTGAGCGGTTTTATTCCCAAAGGATTCATGATGCAACTACTTATCCTTCCGACTGTAGATGGTTCAACAGAAATGCATCGCTTGGGAAGTTCTTGGGTCCAATTCTACTTCCTGTCAGCTGATGTCAGTCACATACACTGCAGGAAATAAACTGAAATACATTTGGATTGTTTACGTTCACAACAACCATGGTTGTAAGTGATTCCGATGAAGCCAACGGAACCACGTTGTCCATGAAGAGCGGATGAAGTGGTTCCGTTGGCTTCATCGGGCCGTGAACTTCAGCGCGCACTGGGGCGCTCCGCTGCCGAGTGTGACGTTGTCGAGATGAGCGTCGGCACCTCCAAGTTCGAGGCCATGGTTCTCTGACGAGGCCATGGTTCTCTGACGAGGCCATGGTTCTCTGGGTTGGGGAGTGAGACAATGCCCCAAGTGAGGAGGTTCAAGTATCTCAGGTTCTTGTTTCTGAATGAAGGTGAAGGCATTGACCCTGACCACTACGGTAAAGAGGGACCTGAACCGGAAATACAAAGCTCTCAAGTTACCAGTCCGGCT
>NW_026613301.1:0-24944 GCF_029220125.1 Pseudoliparis swirei
CGATTTTTTGCGTCGCCCAAAACGCGTGAGTTTACTCGCTCGAACGTTCACCGTGTTCAGGTCATAGCGTCAGGCGGCTCCGCGGCGGGGCTTATCTCCGTGTCTCGTCTCCGTAAAGACCGTTATCATCTCCTTCATCCACCAGAATAACTAACCACTAGTTCTGCTTTATATTTGTCGTGGACGTCCCACACACTAACGCCCTCGTGTTTGGGTTCATGACATCACCCGTAGGCTCACTCAGCTCGGTCACTTTCTCCGATGAAGTCACTGTTACGTCTGAAAGAGTTCCGCTCCCAGCTACGAGAGCGGAACTCAAGAGCTGATTGGCCAGAGTTGCGAGATGACCGCCTCAAAGTTGAAATATTTCAACTCGGGGCGAAAATTGTGCCGCTGTAAACTTGTCGCCCACATCGCGTCGCCCCAAACGCGCCGCCCGGGAAAATATTGCGTCTATCGCAGCCACACGCGTTTGTACGTTGACTTTTCATGGGATTCGGTCGCGTGAAAAAATAGTTTCGCTTTTGGTGAGAACGCACCGTAACCCTCCTGTTACCTTTAGGGTCAATTTGACCCCATTCAATGTTTAATGTCGGTGTTCTTTGGGGTCAATTTGACCCGAGGCTGTTTTTCACTGTCAAACATATAAGAAATATCAACTTTTTTATATATTTAAAGGGCTATTTAGGTAGTCAACAAACAAACATAAAGTATCTCACACTTAAACTTGGAAAACAATATTAATTTTCTGGAGGTTTTAATTGCTGGGGTCAAATTGACACCGAGGGTAAAAGATGTCAGTAAATATAAAGGTAACAGGAGGGTTAAACATTGAATGGGGTCAAATTGACCCTAAGGCAACAGGAGGGTTAAGGCTTTCCGTTGTAACGCGTCTTGGTTCACGTCCAGGTGAACCGCCAAAGGAAATCGGCTGCGAGTTCTGCGGCGAGTACTTCGAGAACCGCAAGGGCCTCTCCAGCCACGCCCGCTCCCACCTGCGCCAGATGGGCATCACCGAGTGGACCGTCAACGGCTCGCCCATCGACACCCTGAGGGAGGTCATCACGAGGCGGGGCCTGCCCTGCGCTCTCCCTCTAAAACCTCTCAGAATCCCACCGCCGTCCTCTCCGGTACCCGCCCGCTCGCCGCTGCCGACCTCCTCGTCCTCTCCCTCCGCCGCCCTCCTCAGCCGCCTGCCCTTCGCCTTCGCCCGGCCCTTCAGCCCCCCGCGGGCCGCGGCGTCCAAATCGAGCTTGGCGCCGCCGACTTTTGCCGGCGGGCTGATCCTCAAGATGAAGCCTGAGCCGGTGCAGCTGGAGGTCACCGCGGCGAGATCCGGCAGCGTCGCCGGCGACGCTCTCAACTGCAGTTGGAGCAGCTCGGACAGCCTGTTCCCCCTCAACCTCGGTAAATAAATACTATTCACGGGTCCTGTGTGCGCTCTCGCTCTTCCTTCTATCCTCTGCTTCCTTTGCCGTGTTGTCGACTCCCTCCCTCTGGTCTCCCCGTAGCCATGGCCCACGAGATGGAGCCCACGAGAGATATTCGCTGCGAGTTCTGCGGCGAGTACTTCGAGAACCGCAAGGGCCTCTCCAGCCACGCCCGCTCCCACCTGCGCCAGTTGGGCATCACCGAGTGGACCGTCAACGGCTCGCCCATCGACACCCTGAGGGAGGTCATGCACAAGAGAGGGGTGGGCCCCCCCGCTCACCAGGGGGTGAAGAAGGAGTCGAGCCAGGGGGCCAGCGGTCCCTCGTGGGAGAACGCCGAGGGCCTGGGCGTCTCGGGCTTCCAGTCCAAGTACCGCACGTCTCCGCTCTGCTTGCTGCAGGCGGGGTCCCGGCTCCACAAGCAGGGCCTCGGGGCCACGTCCGCCAACCCGCCCGCGGGGAAGTTCTTCAGGCTCTCCCCACTGGGGAAAAGGCCTCTGTCTGAGGAGGCGCGGCCAGCGGAGACCGCCAACTCGCCGCCACATCAGCTCAAGGCGTTCTCACCGCTGCCACACGATTTCTCCTTCAAAAGAAAACCCTCTCCAGACAAGCACGCACACCAGGGTGAGTTAGTGTGTTTTATTATTCTTTATGTATCCTTTAAAAGACGATCTCTCATCCCCCCCCCCGTTTCCCCGTGATCTTCAGATCCCAGTTGCGAGCTCTGCGGCTTCTTCTTCGAGAACCGCAAGGCCCTGGCCAGCCACGCGCGAGCCCACCTGCGGCAGTTCGGCGTGACGGAGTGGTGCGTGAACGGCTCCCCCATCGAGACACTCAGCGCCTGGATGCGCAGCCGGCCGCAGAAGGTGCTGGAGATGCACCGCAGCTACATGCAGGGCAACCGCACCACCCTCAAGAAGGTGAGCCGAACTTCCCACAAAGCTCAGCAACACAAGATCACAACCTACTGTCTTTTCTCACGCGCTCTCTCTTTCCCCCCGGCGTCTCGCTCTGGGATCTAATGCGCGCCTCAGCCGGTGGCGCGACAGACATTTTGTGTCTTGGTAAGCTTCCGAGGCGTGTTGTCTAACAGCTTTGAGGCTGACTGTAGACCCGGTGTCTTTACACCCGGCAGAAATCACTGCGGGGACAGATGCCAGAACAACTAGGCTATTGACTCGATAGTTGCCATAGTAACCGGGGTGCCTGGCAGCTTATGTTTCATCCTCAGATAAATTATGGCACGCTGTTGATAGCAGAAAACATACAGGGCGGGGGGGCTCTTCATTCTTTTTTTCCCTCTCCCTTTTTCTTTCTTTCTTTCCCCCGTGAATTAGTTTCTGGTGCATTTGCGTTACTGTCTCACCTGTTTTCCCCCCCGAGCTGCGCCGTGACACACATACAGAACGGATCACCTCTTAAATGTCCTTGTGATCATGACTGCAAAGGGACACATGAGCCCACCCACGCCGCGTGTGCTCATGATTTAAAACAGGCCACGCGGACCGTTAATTTATTCAGCCAATCAACAACATTTTAATCAGAGCGACGGGTGGAGCGATGCTGTGGGTCGTGTGATGTCGCCAAACTCGTTCTAACAGGTGGAACAGACTTGACACGAAAGCGAGAGGCATGTCAATTAGGGCTAATCAGGGGGAGTGGAAACACCTGTGTGGGTGGCCGTCTGTGTGCCTTGGGGCTTTAGAGAGAATCTCTCTGTCCCCTGAATAACAATGAGACGGATTCTCATATTCTCCACGCCGCCGTCAGGCTCTCAAATGCACCACACGGTCTTCAATATGCGGCGTGGAAAGAACGTGCGACATTTAGATGATGCAATAGTTTAATTAAATCTACAATTAACGAAATCCCAATTAAAGAAATGCACCACTGCTAAAATATATATGTAAGTATTGGCCGTCAAAATCCTTTCTATAGCCAATTTAAAGGAATATTTTGACATTTTATTGCCAACACATTGCCGTCTGTACGGTAAAAAAAGGAAGCTGCAGCCCGTCAGCTAAGCTTAGCATGTTATCTTAGCATGTTATCTTAGCTTAGCATGTTATCTTAGCATCTTAGCTTAGCATGTTGTCTTAGCATGTTATCTTAGCATGTCTCCTATAAAACCACAACATTTGCTGTTTCCTGTTGGTACTAATCAAACCAGAAAGAAAGAAACGGGTCAGTTAGCTTCAAAGTGCTGGTATGTGGTAGTCTTTATGCTAAGCTAACCAGCTGCTGGCAGTTGGAGAGGGCTATCGATCGATGTTGAACTCTTCCGTTAAGAGGAGGATAATAAAAGCTGTCGATGTTTAATGAACAATAGTGTATTGATGTATTTGCTGATGAGTACAACTCGTGAGGTTGACTGTAGCATCACAAGCGTCTTGTCGATAAAACTCGCCTCTGTCCCTCTTCCAGAAGAGCAGCTCGCCTCTCACCGCGCCAACGGACTATCATCACCTGCTCCCCCTCTCATCACAGAAGGCCTCCTCTTCCTCCTCCTCCTCCTCCCAGTGGTCGTCGTCGTTGGCCGTGAGCTTCGTGCGGCCGCTGAGCCGCGAGGTCGGCCCGGGTTCTTCCAGGACCGCCGAGCGCGAAGCCGGCCAACAACCGGCGACGCCGTTCAGGCCCGGCCCCTCGCGGCTCGCCGCCGGCCTCCCGCTCCAAGCGCAGGTGGCGCGCAGCGAGCTCAACGTCCGCCTGCCCAGAGGTACGCCGGGGCGGCAGCGCGAGAACTCAAATAACATGCTGACACCGTAGCAAAGCTGAGGCTCATGGGAACGTCGGTCGTTTTACTGACATTTGAGCCGCTAAATATCCAAATGATATACATTTCCTTGGTGCGCATGTTAGCAATAGCATTTAGCATGACGCACCGCTAGCCGTCAACTGTTTTATCTAAAAATTACATTTTGTCGGACATGTGAGATGTAATTTAACAATTATGTCTGTTATGCGAAAAGGAAAGAAAGCACCGAAAATGAGGTGTTTCATCGGGGGAAATAAATGGCATAGAGGGGGAGAGGGAGAGAGAGGGAGAGAGAGAGAGGGAAAGAGAGGGAGAGAGAGAGGGAGGGAAAGAAAGAGAGAGAGAGAGGGGGAGAGTGGAACTTGATTCTGTTTTGACGAATGATTGTTAAAAAAAAAAAATTATCTTGGAAGTTTAAAATTCAATGAGTCAAATGAAATATCGCCGTTTTTAAGTCGTCTGGGTTTGGAGGGAACACTCAGTGACACTGACATGGACGCGTTGCGGCTCGGATCCTGATCTTTCCCCTTCCTCCTCTTTGAGGTTACGAGCGGCGGCCCCTGAAGCACCCGTCGTTCCCCGACGGAACGGAGAGCCCCCCCAAACCCCCCCGCACAGGCACCGTCCCCGCCCTGCTGCCCAAACCGCCCTCCTACCCGCTGGTCAAGCTGGTGGGCAAGTTCTACACCCTGAAGTGCCGGTGAGTGATTAACCCCGCGGGGGAAACGGTTCTGGGCCTCTTTCAGGCATTAGACATTTTAGGGTCGACGGCATTTCATAGAACCATCAAGGCGACATTTTAAATAGTCCAGTAATCCCCCCCCCCCCCCATCCCCCACTGAGCAGCACTCCACTTTTAGTGGCTTACGCGCTATATTAAAGATCCCGAATCATTTGGGATTTCCAACGAGTGCTTTTATGTTCTGGTGTGACCGAAGGAGGAGGAGCCCGGTCCGAACGCCACCAAGCTGTGTTTTATTTCTGTGTGTGACATGTGTTGTTATTTTTTTCCTTCCCTG
Organism: Pseudoliparis swirei; assembly: GCF_029220125.1. NCBI lineage: Eukaryota > Metazoa > Chordata > Actinopteri > Perciformes > Liparidae > Pseudoliparis > Pseudoliparis swirei. Next base: position 5,205 of record NW_026613301.1, read on the forward strand.
CGTCAGATTCTGCGAGGTGGAGTTTCACGGCCCGCTGTCGGTGCAGGAGGACTGGATCCGACACCTGCAGCAGCACATCCTCAAGATGAACTACAACAAGGCCGCCGCGCCCAAAGCGGCCCCCGCTGACCCCGCCGACCCCCCGGGCCAGGCTTCTGCCTCTGTCGACGCCGCGGCCCCGGCCTCTGCCCTGGTCGACGCCCCGGTCAAGGCCTCTGGCCCGGCCTCCAGCACCACCTCCAGCACCACCTCCAGCACCACGCCTGCCCACGCTTCCACCCCGCCCCGCAACGCGCTCCCGGGCGACCGCTCCGCCCCGCCCCCGACGACTGCGTGTGCTCCCCCGCCGGTCACTGCCACGGAGATCGTACCGGTCTCGGAGGAGCCGCCACCCCTCTCCCCGCCGTCTACCCCCCTCCCCACGCAGACGGTGTGAGCTCGAGCTCGCCGCTGTCCCCGAACCCCGCGTCTTCTCTGCATCCGCCCGCTCCTTTCGGCCTTCACAAAGTGTTTTTTTTCGAGAGAGGATCGTCCCCCCCCCCCCCCCCCCCCCAAAGAGCCCTCAAGCACCTTTTTTGAAGCAGCTTTCTGGACTGTTGCTAAGTCCTGTTACCACGGGAACGAAGCTCTCCCGCGAGTCTGGCGAGGAGAGAGCAACCGGTGTTTAGTGATTGCCTTGTTTCTCTTGAATGTCCGGGTGTCGGCGCTGTGCCTCTCTCCTCCCAGTCTCACCTGGTGATTCAGGGGTTAATGTAGCCCTTTATCAAGCTTCAGACCCCCCCCCCCCCTTAACCTCCCTTCTTCCTCTATGAACAGTGCGCTACAAAGGCGGCGAGAGTCCCATCAGCGCGCCGGCCTCTCGCCGACCGAGATGAAATGACATTTGTAATCACGCCCGTCCCTTCTGGTCGAGGCTTCACAACACGAAGTGTTAAAACCGGCACTTTCAACGGTGACGTCGTCACTCGGCACTTAACTGAAACGCCCCTTTTCTCCGGAAAAAAAATTGCCGGAAATTTGACAAAGACTCGTTCCAATTGGTTAAAGGAGCAGGAAGTGGAAGCACACCCGAAAAGGGGGGAACTCCCCCTCGCTGACTTTACAATGTAAAAAAACAAAAAAAATCCCCAAAATATACATTTTGCTTGAATGTAGCTTAAAGCACCTATTAACACCTGATATGCACACCTTCATACACAATCAGACATGCGCCCCATGATCATGTAACATGATGTTCCTACTCCAACGTCTGACTTCTGCAGATAGTAGCGCTTTTTTATTTTGGGCCGAGGTCACACGTTCCCGTTGCTCCATTCAGTGTTCACCGTCTTCTTCCTGCCTTTTTTCTTTTCTTTCTTCACCCAAGTTATTATTTATTTATTATTATGCATCTGAATGTGGTAAGCTAGGTCATTTTAAAGTAGAACTTTGGAATGTTTGAAAATAGGTCAGCGGTGCACTTTTACACCAGTGCACACAATGTGTGTGTGTGTGTTAGTTTGTATGGTTGTGTACATGCATTTGTCTCCCGGGCCTAAAGAGAGAGACGGAAGTAAACCCGCCGATGGAACCCCTCCCCTCGGCTCCGAGTGGACTTGGGGGCCCGTCTGGGGTCTAATCAGGACTTGAACTGCAGCCGCCGCTGCGTGTCGGGATGTGCCAAAGAGTCCGTTTACTTCCTCGCCTCGCCTCTGTAGAAAGCCGTTTACGTCGGACCCGGCACTGGAGGAAACTCTGCACAGCCGGCGAGTTCCCCCGAGTTCCTCCACGCCGAGAACCGGAGCCGCTCGGCGGGGACTCGTGCCGATGCCGCGCGGCTCAGATTACCCCGAGGGAGCCGAACCGGCCCTCGAGAAGCGGCTCGGTCCAAACACAGAGACACGTCTGGCCTCCGTGGTCCGTCTCCTTTCATACCGATCCAGAACCGAACCTTAAGGGGGTCCATGTAGGCTGGTGATCCAGACGGCAACCCCCCCCCCCCCCCAAACCCTTTTATGGAGTATAGATACATACTGTATAACTATGTACTTAAGAAACTGTTGACGCTAGTAGAGCCATCAGCAGTTCTATTAGCGAGGTAGTTACAAAGGAAAAAAAAGTAAGTGATCTTAATTCATCTATCGTGATTTTTTTTATTTTAACCATTTTTGATGCTCTGTATTTTTTATTGCTCTGTACATTTCTGTATTTGCAGTCCTACAAGGTGAATCTTTTAGAGTATTTTTTATTTTGAGTCTCTCTCCCGAGCTGAACCGTTTGGTGCCGGCGGAGAGCGTCGCGGAGCCGGGAGCCGGCGAGCGGCTGAACGTCCCGGTGAGCCCAGGACTCTAATACCTAGCGGTCTGTTTAAAGGGGCCCGCCGTGCGGGGCGCGGCCCTCCTCTACATCCACCGGGGGCAGCGGAGGTCTCCAGTCCTGCATTGGAGGTCCCCTCTTTAAGATGACCTGACATCAAGACTCAGCTGGTGTAACCGGCTGTGGGTGAGTGAGTGAGTGTAGTGTGTATGTGTGTGTGTGCGTGTATGTGTGTGTGTGAAAAAAATGGACAACGTAGGCGGTTTAAGAAAAAAGATGCAGTTGAGGAAAAACGTACTGTACACAAAAGGGTTTTAAGTGAATCGACTCCCAAGAACAAACAATAAATGTGATTTCAATTTCAGACCCTGAATTGTGGCCTTCGTTTGTAATGTGAGAGAACGTCCATTTCAATTCAGTTCATCTTGTTCAGCACAAAATCACAAATGTGCCTTCATCCCTGACCTTTGACCTCACATCGGATCAGGAAAAACAAAACAAAAACGGGGGGAGGATCCCTCTCCAGGATGGACAGAAGCGAAAGATGTCATGTGTCATTCAATCCTGAATATCATCTGCATTTGGTCTGATTGTCTGAGTCGGTGTGCAAACTCTTCAGTTGTAACGCCTTTTGGCCTCTAGGGGGCGGTACACTATCGGCTTCATGTTGGTCACAATTGATTCCCAGTCTGAATACACACTTGGATGGATGGGAAACACAAGTTAGTTAAGATCTTAAATAACCACAATATGGAAATTGTCTTTATTATTAATTATTCAGTTAATAGAGTAAAGTCTTCCCGACAGTGACTGTAAAAGGCCTCTCTTCACAGGTTGACAAAACGATCTCACCCAGCATGGATGAGAAGTCCTTAAAGTGCTCCGAAAACCCCTAAAATTTAAGCCGACTAACCTTATACTTGCTGATGAAGATCATGTGATGTGACTGACCGCTCCAGAGCAGCTCAAAGGACTTACAGTGTCTGGTAAAAGTGTTTTTCCGATTGTGTTGCATTACAACCTGGGATTTAAATTAAGTTGTAAACTGAAAAAAGAAAAAAAACTATAAAAAAGTGGAACAATAAAGCCTCTAAATAAGATCAGGTGCTACCTATAACCTTAAGACGTCTCATATTGTGTTAAATGATGTCCCATAATGTGTTAGATTGCACACAGATGGACTTCATTAAAGTGCCACATCATCTCTGTGAATAGTCTGCGACACCTCGAGGCAAGTGGCACCGCGAAGACCCAAAGGGTTATAAAAAGAATATTAAATCCATTCTTACAAAGTGTTAAGTGCATGGCACCTCGATAAACTTTTTTTTTTTACTATTTTAAGTGGAGCCATTAAAAAAAGTGGTCAGTCACACCGAGGCAAGGAATGCAAGTCTTTTCATTTGGAACTAGAACAGGCACTCGGTAGAGCGCATACCTTTGCCGTAACCACTTTTTTGGTACCGTTTCATGACCTTGACCTTGAACTTTGACCCGATCGATCCCAAAATCTAATCAAAGGGTCCCCGGAAAATAACCAATCATCCCACCAAATATCATGCGATTCGGTTTAATACTCTTTGAGTTATGCGAATAACACACATACAAATAAATAAATACACAGCGATCAAAACATAACCTAGGTAATTAAAAGCCACTAGAATTTTTTTTTAAATGCAGAAATGTCTGGTGGACGTCTGGCTGAAGATAAAGCTGAATCTGTGTGTGTGTGTGTGTGTGTGTGTGGTCTTGGCGGATGACTTGACCGTAACTTTATTCCGTCTCCCGTTCAAACGTTGGCGGGTCACTGGAAACACCATTACGCTTTCCGTGTGCTGTTGGCAGACGTTGTCCGCCGGCCTCGCGTCGGGGAAAGCTCATGATTTAGTCTCGTGCGGAGCAGATCTGAAGAACAGCCGCGAATATGCAGCGTTCGCTCTTTTTTAAAATCTCGGCTCAACAATAAAACATCTGCCTCTTTGGCTGCTCCAGGGTCCACGATGTCGGCCTCTACTCGTGTCTGTCTCATCACAGTTAAGCTGCGGGGCGGGGAAAAAAAACCAAAAAATGAACTGGGAAGATGCCCTTCATTAAGAAACGAGACCAAATGAACCTTGAAAGACTTGAGTGACTTCCCTTCATGTTTTATGACGGCCATCCCACTCACCCTGGAACTCATCACGCTTCCTCAGATCAATAACCTGACTCGCTTCCTCAAGAAAAAGCGATATTTCCGATCGATGAGGAAGTTGCCGAGTTCCCGCACGGCGTTGCATGTTTTGAAGACGGCGTGCATCAGCAGTGACTTCCGAGGCCTCGTAACTTTGACTCTTTATTGATTGACGTCAGTGGACAAACAATACAACGTGGCCTACATCTTCTGTCAAAACACACGCAGCTTGTGTCGACGCCGTGTGGATCGAGTTCCCGCTCAGTTCCTGAAGTGATGGGAAGCGGACTGAGATAACGATGTGTGGAAGAGCGAAGAGGCTCCACGAGACCCGAGTTCAAGACCGGCACCGATGGGGCCGGGTGGTCCTAACATCTGTTCAGAGTACAGCTATTGTGTAGCTTCGACAAAATACCCCAAAACATCTTAGTTCATTCATTGTGCAAAGCAATCCCTATAGATATGGAGCCTGTGGGGGGGGGAGGGGCTTTCAGCTGTGGCACCCAGACTACCTGCCAATACGCAGACATCAAGGGTCTGAATCCAGATGAGAGAAACAAGGCCGCGGATGAAAGGAAGTTAAATGGAATCGACAGCGACTCTGATCTTTAGAGAACAGATGACATCGATTACAGGAGAGTTCACTTGTTCTGTAAATAAACAACTCTCTCGGATTTTCCAATTGGAGGACACAGCGTCGTGTGCAATGTGTGAAGGAGAAAAAAAATGGAATGTGAACAGACCCATTTTAGTGAAACCTTAATCTATTGATATCGGACATATGCTGTAAACATTCATAAATGATGCATAAACAACTTCATCCCTGCGTGGTCACTGGCTTATGGCTGCATTTTATTCTTTTTGTTCTTCTTTTTTGGGGGGGAAAATGAGATTCTGGACACAAATTTGGATGAAAAAGCAGAAATTGTTCAAACGCAGGAAGAAAAAATAGAAGCTTGACGTCTCATCCAAGGATGATCTGAGTACAGCGTCCTGATTATCACGATGTTAATCCAAGCGGGACAGAATAATTACCTTCGCATTGAAAATGCGGAAGGTTATGTTTTGATCGCCATTTATTTGTATGCGTGTTATTCGCAGAACTCAAAAAGTATTAAACTGAATCGCATGAAATTTGGTGGGATGATTGTTTATTATCCGGGGACCAGTTGATTAGATTTTGGGATCGATCGGGTCAAACGTCATGAACAGGTCAAAATCTTCTTGGATCGCATGAAATTTGGTGGGATGATTGGTTATTATCCGGGGACCATTTGATTAGATTTTGGGATCAATCGGGTCAAAGGTCAAGGTCATGGAAAGGTCAACATCTTTTTTTTACCATAGCACGATACATTTTTTTATCCAATTGGCATGCAACTAATGCCAAAATGTTCATAATTCAATGCCCAATCTTGTGATATGTGAAGGTATGCGCTCTACCGAGTGCCCGTTCTAGTTCATGCTGTTTTCTGTCTCTTATTGGGTACCCCTTAGGCAGACACATAGCCAGTAGTACATATGCACACGGCTAAAGATGAAAAAATCTCTCTCTTCTTCCACACAGGAAGAGGCAGTGTCATCCCCTCTTTCTTCTTCACCACATGTTGCTGTCCCAGGTAGTTTCCTTTTGGTCCCCGACCCACCCCCGTTGTTTGGGTATTGAGCTGTTTCATATGCTTGTAAAAGATTGATAAGACACGGCAAAGTGAAACCTCACTGAGCTGCATTCGACCCACGTCCTGATATCCACCCGCTACCTGGAAGTAGAGAGGAATGTACAGAAATAACGTCAAAAAGGCCCTCCTCACTGGCTCAGAGGAGACAACAAGTAGACCCTAGCTAACATATATACGAGTAAGCAACAGGACCCCATTGGAAATGGCAACAGACGGTGTAGACTGTAGAGCATTGTTCCTCTGTAAACACAATCAGGGAAACCACAACATTTATCCTCAGCATGAGCTTCTTTGGTCGAGCTCAATGCAGCTCCAGTCTGTCTGTGTGTCGTTAGCTAAGCAGCTAAACCAACACAAAGCGGCCGCTGTTGACCACAATTAGCAATTCAGGGCCCGGTCCCACATCATGTTACCAAAAAGCAGACTGACTGGGCGTTGGCACGTTATTAGTGTCTAGGCTATGCTCGTGAAATGAAAAAAGTAATGACTGAGGAGAGAACGTGAAGGCTGGCAATAAGTTGTTTGTTTGGGGCATCCGCGGCTAGCTAGCTTAATCAGCTTCAATAGCAGCCAAACGATGTGCATCCAATACAGTCTTCTGGTTTAGTTGTTTGTGGTTGTTTCAATTTAATTCAGTTTATTTTGTATATATCCCAATATCACAAATTACAAATTAGCCTCAGAGGCTTTTTCAATCTGTACACATACGATATCCCTGACCTTTGACCTCACATCGGGTCAGGAACAACTCCCAAGAAATAGAAAAAAACTTTCACATGGAAAAAAGGATTGTGATTGTGATTGTTTGTGTTTGTTTGTGGTTGTTTGTGGTTCTTTGTTTGTTCATGGTTGTTCGTGGTTGTTTGTGTTTGTTTGTGGTTGTTCGTGGTTGTTTGTGTTTGTTTGTGGTTGTTTGTGGTTGTTCATGGTTGGTCTAGCTAGCAACACCTAACACATCGGGTCTCTGGTAACTCCTACCGACCATTCAGCGAGAAATAAAAAAGGTACCCTCGAAAAAAAGAGATTTAAAAAAATATATGAATGGAATTTACCTGGTTAAATAAAGGTTTAAATAAATAATAAATAAAATCACTGACACCTATAATGAAGAAACATATACACGGTTTTGATTGGCTGCAGAAATATTTCTACAGTTTAAACTTGTAAGGCTATAAAGCTGCATCAGATGTCAGATACCGAAAAAATAAAGTAGTTGCAAGTCCTTTATAGGTCGACCTTTCACATCCATTTTTGGTGCGAGCGTGAGCGATGATCCCTTCTTTAAACACGTTTGTGTTCCCACACATCCAGTGAGCCATGTCGAGGGGATTAAGCGTCTGGATTTATGTATCCAAATATTTGAATACGTTTATCAGGACCTCTGGTCCATTTGGGCCTCCTCCATCTTGATACTTCCACATGTTCTTATTGACGTTCGTTCTGAATTTTCAAACGTTGATTCAGAGGGGAACATATCTCCAGATCCCTGAGGTGCCACGTGGATGTCCCGACTGGACCTATTATTAGCCTGCAGAGTCACACACAAACAACTCGGCGTGCCCAAGAATGCACACGGAATTGGGCAAAGAGCAGGAAACGACAGTATTCTGGGTAGTTCAGCAAACACAGTGAACAGACTATAATGTAGAATGTGTCTCCCGCAGTGAGGAGTGAAGGATTTTGAACGCGGTAAAAATTATTATCATTTCCATCGTGGAGAATGTTATTCTCATGGGGTCCTTACCTCGGGGAGGATTTCCCCCGTGCTGATTTAGCCTCAACCCACAAATCCACGTTATGGTTCATTTCTTCACACAGAACATATTTGTACTGCACGCTGGTGCATTAATAACACAGTACGAGGTGATGATGAAGGAACTTTCTGGATGTATTCCATCCTCACATATTGTTTGAGTTGTGTGTCTGGTACAACTGTGTTCTAGGAAAATCTGTTCTTCTAACATTTGAAGAACAGATGTACAGTTTGGCTCTTAAGCGTATGCCTGGAAGATATATTGTGGGCTCGATTGAGGAAAATAAGGACATTTCCCATGAAATTATTCTCCAGTTAATTCCGTCCTCTGTGTGCCGCACTGGAACAGAGTTCAAAAGAAGTCCACCCCTTTGGAAAGCTTTGAAGCCCAGCAGGTTATTGTGTGGGGAGGTGGACTGTAATATTCAGGTTTAATCTGAGGTCATGCTCAGATTAAAGTCTATATACTATATTAGGGGACTGTATAAACCAATTCATTTTCACCTAATAAAGCAGACAAATATATTACCATAGCGGAACTCTTATGCTGCGTTCACACCAAAAGTGTTGCAAATTGTTCGCTGAGTCGATCCCATGCAAAGTCAACGTACAGACGCGAATAGTTGCGATTGATGCACATCTTTTGGCATTCGCCTCGAGTTTAAATATTTCAAAAATTCGCCCAACGCCGAGTTGTGAAAGCCAATCAGAGTTGAGATGCTCCGCCGTTGGTGAATCTAACTGCTGCTCTAGTGGCGCTGGAAGAGACAGTTACTCAGACGTAGTCGGTGAAAGTCACCGAGCTGTGTGAGCCTACGGGTGATGATACTGTTAGGTTGTAATAGTTTATTTTGATAACATGTGCAGAGGTCTTATGTTTTAATTTAATATATATAGAAAGATAGTATAATAGGAAATATTAGGGAGAATATTGATATTGTTATTAATGTATTATGAAGCATAGGGGTAATGTTTACTCTAAGCAAATGTAAATGGCAAGAATTAATGTATGTTGCATAAGAGTGACTATATGTTAGTATTATAGATTGACGAAGCCGGTTGAAGCCCGTGAAGTGACTTACAATAATAGACGGGACTTTTATTGTGAAAATACTTGTTTAGCGACTTGACCGGAAGTGACGTTTTGACCCGGGGTTCAGTGACATTTGACCCCTCCATTGTTCTAGCGGGACTTTGAACCAATCACTACGTGTTAAAGGCTGGACTCTCCTTTAGAGTGAGGATTGGCTGATTTTGAGTCTAAGACTCTGTGGATTAGAGATAGCGCTCTCTTCCCACGGGATCTCGAGGGCGGAGGAGCCGGGAGCCGATGAAGACCACGATCGTGAGGCCTTGAATGTTTGTTTTACACTTCCTGCCATTAAATGTTGAGAACTTAATTCACGCGCGTCCGGAAGCCTGTTTTCCATCATTTGCGAAGTGCCCAGTTTCAGAACATCCTTACAATACGTATAAATACATATATATGATATTAATGTTATGAACCCAAACATGAGGGCGTTAGATGTTCAGACGTTTGTGGGATGTCCACAACAAGTATAAAGCAGGAATAGTGGTTTCTTTCGTGGTGGATGAAGGAAGTGATAACTGTTTCCACGGAGTAAAGCCACGAAGATAAGCCCCGCCCCCTCTAAGGCGCGAATGGCGTGATAAGCCACAAATAGTCAAGTGAGTAAAGCGCAGCATTAGTGGCTATTGGCTTGATCCAGACTGAAATTGATATCCATTAAAACGATGAGCTGATATTTACGGTCCCCGATGAACTTTAACCCCTTGTGACAAATAATGTTTCAGTTTACTTTTTTGGGGGGGATATTTTTCCCAAGCCAAGAACTTGTCCAGTCCAAAAAAACTGTTATTAAACGTGTGATGCGGGAAGAGATGGCTATTTTCAGTCCGTCCAGCAGCCATGACCCGATCTGTCATCTTTTGAGAAGTATACGGACTCGGAGACGCTGACCAGGCGAGACTCAGCCGTCTGGCACCGTTCCTCCCCACGACGCCTCCAGGATGTCGTTCATCATCGCGGGATGTGTGAGGGGGCCGGCCAGCGCCCATCAAGATACAACCTCCAGCTCCAACCTGACCAGACGGAGGACTCACGGCTCACTGAGGCGGGGAAACAATAACCCTGCTTTCTGTCACTTGCTCCCATGTTGGCCCCCTTTTTAGATCACCACTTCTTGGAATATCCCTGTTATATAGGCACACGAAGAGAGAAAACCTTAACCGGGCTATTTCATATCTACAGATTCACATCACATGCCTCTTGTCCTTATCTGTCCCCGGTTGCCGTTGTTTATGCAGTCACCGTGCTGCATCTGCCGCTGCTGCCGAAAACACCACTTTCACTCCCAGAGAAACCACGCTTCTGTGAAGTGTTTGTCTTCGACGTCCCGCGGGAGGCCATGTGTTTACAGTGGGTGTTTTCTGAGTCATAAACAGACTTGACTGATTTCGTTGCGGGCTCCCGGGAGATGTGGTTTGCGGACATTTATTAAGAACTATATCTAAACTGTATTTGAGAAATTATCTTAGCATTTGGCGGGTGAACTTCAGATGAATCTTTATTTCTGGGGCCGGACAAACTAAACAAGCATTTAGCTGCAAAAAAATAGACTGCATGACTCAAATGAGGGACTGACGTCTGAAAATCTGACATAGAGCTGAGTGTTTGTTGGCGGTTGTGTTGACATCTGAAATGATATTATCAGAGATTATCATCATAGTCAGTATAGCAACGTGCAAAGTGCTCCCACAAATAAACATTCAGGTTTTCCAGTTTTAACTTGTATAGGAGACTGATTAGGAACAGTGAGTAGGATTTAGGGAGATCTACAAGCAGAAATGGAATATAATATACTGAAACTAAGAGTATAGTTGTAACACCCTGTTCTGTTTCTCCTGTGTTCCGTGTCTCCTGTGTCTTCTCTCTTAATTGTTTAATTCCCTGCACCTGCCCTCAGACACTCTTGTCTCGTTAGTGTCTGATGTCGTACACCTGTGTTTCCCCCCCTATATATTGTGTCAGTCTTTCCCTTGTCTGCTGTCAGATTGTCGTCTCTAGTTCCGTGTCCTTTTCCTGTCGTCCTGTCCGTGTTCCTGGTTCTGCCTGTTGACCCTGCCTGCCCTGAACCTGGATTCTCTGCCTGCCCCGTTTGGACCTTGTTTTTTTTGTAAACTGTTTTGCCTCATTAAAGAGTGCTTTTTTTGTTCTTTATATTGCGTCCAGCCGGTCTCTCTGCGCCTGAGCCTCACCCCGTCACAAGAACCTGACAATAGTTGTGTTTTTGTTAGCTTAGCATGAGCCCATCATATCTACCAACTTTACCGCCACGCTTCTACAGAAGCCCAGGATGCTAGATGTCCCCAAAAACCCACACGCTGCTCCTTTAATGCATCCACCCTCTTTAAAACCTTTTATTTACAGTCGTTTCCATTGTTAGCGCCGAAGTCCGCCAGTGAGATTTAAATTGGCTTCCCCACACACAAGGCTTAGAGTTTCACATCTGTTTCACAAATGGTGTGGAGTATGTTTTTGTTGCACCTGTTACCAGAAGAACGTACGTTCAACAGGCAGCGATGGAGGGAACATGCAGCTCTATCAGCGCAGCATCGTCACATCTTGCGTGGGCAGCCACGTCGGCACAGGGAGAAATGATGATCCCCTTTTCCGTTAAGCTCAGTGGATCTCTGCCAGGTTGCTGCGGCGATGACCTCCATCTGGAGAGGTGAACGCCGATCGACCGCAGCCTGTAAAGACTCAAACGTCTGTGATCACTGGAGCTGGACAACAAGGAAATGCATTAGCATCTCATCTCCTGCTTTTTAATTACTCCACAGAGAGCACCAAGGGTTTCGCATAACTCGTGAGTCACCATGTGTGGATTGCCATGTGTACATGTCCTATTAATGTCCCTTTAATATGATCTATTTCAGGGCTGGACATCAAGTCCTCTGCTGCCCAGCTGGTTTTCACTTAAAGTGCTTAGGTTGTCGTAACATTTGATTATTTGTATGTCCGTCACAGTGTTTGCTGAGCTGATCAACATATTATGTGCAATAGAATATACAGTATATGACATTGAATCCAATATTTCACATAATCCGGATAGGAATCATGCAAATTATCACTGGTTCAATAATGATGCCATTTGGGTCTTATTAGTGGCAGGCCTGTATTATTTAGAAACAGACACACACTGCTCATCTTCTCTCAACTCAATTATTTGAGAATGTCCTTAAAAAGAGATACTGGGATGCACCACAGCAGTGTCAGTGGGATGGTTTATATGCTCACCTCCTAAAAATAGAGAAATGATCTGGAATCCTACACATCATTGTCTGTTATTCTCCAGACCTCACAAGAAGTCTGTTGGACACCAGCCGCTATTTTCTGCAAAGCGATCCCTCACAAGACATCACGAAAGCACACTTCACACCGGGAAACCGGAGTTTGAACCACGTGGGCGGAAAGGAGTGGAATGAAAGCCATTTCCGTGTTATTCACAGACCTGTATCTAACAACAAGCTTTCAGCTCCGCCAGACGATATTGATCCGTGCTGATGCCCTCTGAGAAAAAGCAAATAGGCTACAGTGAAACGTTAATTACGTATCAGACTACGCAGAAGGAACCAGATGATGAGCTCATCGATTTCTGATGAACATAATGATGCAACTCTGCTCTCTGCTCAAACTCCCATTTTTGGTTAAATTATTAATTTTGTGGTTTGGATTTGCCCATTACTTTGGGCCTTATGAAGATAATTGCATTATTAATATATACATGGTTATCAATTAAACTACGAACAAACAACTACTGATCTTCCTCAGAAAAAGTTTGCCGAGTCAAACTTTCGAGAAAATGTCAAACAAGAGCTAACCAGTGTCATGCTAACCAGCGTCATGCTAACTAGCGTCATGCTAGCTAGCGTCATGCTAACTAGCATCATGCTAACAAACATGACGCTAGTAGCGATTTAACCGAATCCAGCAGCATCATAGGCTACTGCATTCTTTTTGGGGGGTTACATGTCATGTATGTAAAAAAAGAAGAAAAATGTACACAACTTGCACATTTCCCGTGTTGTATTTGTTGTCGTCTCGGTTTGTAAGATAACGTTGGCCGGTCTGTCCTGATGGAGACATCCCAGTTTTTACATTTCATTTCATATAGCTGACGCATTTATCTAGAGCGACTTATATTCATGTTACATTCACACACCGTAGAACAGCTTCAGGGAACAATTCAGAGATAAGTGTCTTGCTCAAAGACACATCGACTAGGCCCTGATTGATAGACAGACATGCTGACTGACCCACGGTCACCCAAAAGTTTCCCAGAGTTCTCAAAACAGAGGGCGGCTGACATATTTTTTGTAGTGCAAATAGTTTTCTGACTAATTCCTGCAGCACTGTTGGTGATCTTCGCAGTTCAAATTGATAAAAAAACAAAGCGAGATGCACGTTTCAACTGAAACTTGAAACTAAATGTCGAAACTGTCTCTCCGCAAATTTGAGGGCGTAGGTTTTAAAGCGTATAACATCAGTAGGCTATCAGCCGACGGTGGGCGAAACACACAGTGAATTTTTAACCGGGAAAAAAACAAAACATTGCTGAGAACACATGACCCTTTTGACAGGTCTCCTTCATGTGTCATATTAAGTGCAAATTGAGCTGGGGAACATACGGACCCTGGGGACGCAGATGACGCTCCCGTCCTGCTCTGTTAATTACCGTTGAGGCCGCCGGCCAAACCCATCCAGGGTGGTGTCACATTTGCTGAACACACTGGTTATTTTTAAAACCAGTAATAATATTATAATATTATTATATACTATACCTAATACTGGTTATTTTTAGAACCAGTAATAATATTATTATATTATTATATACTATTATATTATTATATACTATACATAATACTGGTTATTTTTAGAACCACTATTATGTATCGTATATAATAATATTCTAAAACAATGAAGTAAAAATGCCTTGAGGTGAGATGTCCCTCTTTATTTGTCTCTCCATAAACACACACAGTGCCATTTCCCACCCGTCCATCGGATACCCTTCAGACTGTCCCTTCTCTTCCCATCACCGGACTGCCACGCCCATCCGCCCACCTGTTCCCACTTCCCGAATCAGCTCTGCCTGGCTCTCACACACCTGCTGATTAGCACACGGATTATGTACCCAGACCTAAAACGCGGGCAGATCAACACATGGCTGGCTTCTGGGAAAGCCCGAAGCGGACTTAGTTTGAGTGCTTTCCCAGTCGTGGGTCATCTTCTGCTGATTTCCTGTTAACCTTATTTCTGAATATTTCCCTGTGATTAGAAGTCAGTCCATGCAACGTCATTCACACTTAATTGTGATATTATATGCAGTATTTTATCAGTGACTCTAAAATTCCACTCAGCTACAAATATATTTTTACCAGTGACATGGTTGACAGGTGCATGTTATTCTTCCCTGAAATGTTATGAATGTAATGTTCACAACACTTAGCGCACAAAAAGGAAAGAAATACAACTCCAATAAATTCCCCGCCGCTTGTCTCTTCTCACTTGAAGGCCTCATATATTTTCACAAGTAAACTTTTTTCTTCTTAATTTGTTTCTAGTTAGAGTGGAAAGTGTTTGTTTGAAAGTGGGCCAGACATGTGCAGTTACTGAGACGTGTCTGTGCCAAATGAAAGTGTTGGAAATCAGATGAAGGCCGGTCTGCATCCCAGCTTCCCCGTTCCAACAGAAACACACGCTGGATATTACTTTTCTGCTATTGTCTGATGTTCCTGGTGTTGTGTTATGTAATACTGTAATCCCCAAAGTGGTTGAGTCCTTTATTCTGTCTAACAACAGCAACACAACATGTTTTTCACCCTTTGACTCGCATGCACCTGATTAAATGAAAGTGTTGGTGTGAGTAATTCTCGACTGCGTCTCGCCGGCCTCATTGGAGTTTGAAGGGGGCGTGTTTTTTCTAGCGAATATTAATTCAACCCCATCTTTCGTCCGTCTGATTTAACTCTGTTTGATCTTGTTTTATTTAGATGTGATTCCAGCTTCCAGATGTTTTATGTGCTTTCTGGCAGTCGGAGTCGTGAGTCACGCTCTCGGGGTTTCTCGAACCTTCGTTCCTGAAACGCAGTTAGGGAGAAAACACACCTCTGCCAACCTTCGGACTGGAGGGGATGAGGACGAAAACTGTGCTTCCTTCAACAAGAGTTTCCTTTTAACCAATGGAGGAATTTGGGGCGTTTGGACTCAATATGTGAAGCACGCTATCCTCGCTTGACCTGCGGACTCTCCTCTCGGAGCGGAAGGGCTGAACAGGGGCAAGATTGTGAGCGTTGCTGGGAATAACAAATTATGTAAACTAATGGCTCCGTAATGGATGGTTTCCACGTGGCAATGAGAGACATAGCGGATGCCATAGATGTGACTTTGAACAGGACTGTTCAATTTTAAACATAGATGGGGGGGAAAGAGTAAAAATAACACCAGCAGCTGCGATGACGCTGCAAAAGAGAGTATATTTGTGGCTTGTTTATATATTTTTATTTTCTACTGGCTGTAAAATGACACATACATCTAACACACCGGTTCTCTGTTCCTAAAACTATTTTTCTTAACGTTGCAAAGGGGGTGGGGGGGGCTCAATGCGCAATCAAGTGGCTCGTCAAACTTTTAGGATCAACACCATTGTCTTTTGTACGGGAGCCCTAAGTGCATAGTAGGAAAAGAAAGTCTGGGGATCAAGATAATCTTTCTGAGTCGTGAAACAGGAAGTGGATGAAGGTTTTGCTCAGGATCGTTTTACTTCTTTTCATTTGTGAAAACAGGTGGAAGGTGTTTTTTAATTGTTTTTCGGAAGGAAGTAATTTTTGGTAGACATTGCAGACAGTAAAGTAGGAACAGCGTGTACACTTCTGAAATCATCAACTTTCTGACTCCACCTGCAAGTCATGCAAATCAAAACCCAACACTAAAATGAGCTAAAGTCGGCACACCTCGCAGTTTTCCATTTTGGACTACAAATTACTCTAGATAAAAAGGTATGATCGTTTACAGTGGTGTTGGCAAAAATTAAATAAATTATTATAAATTATAGTATTGCATGGCAAGTAGTCGGCAACCTACGAGTCTGACAACTGTAACCTTTTAGGTTTGGAGATAGATTTGGTTGTACTTAGCTCCACCCTCCTGTGTCACTTTCGCATTCCAAAAACCAAGATGCCGACGGAAAATATATCAAGACCAAAATGCTTTAAAACAGCAGTCCAAAAATACAAAATGCATGATACCATGGTAACGATGTCCATTTATTATGTGCAGTCAAGTTGGCATGCCCAAGATTGCCAAGTTGCATCAACCATATGTGGTTGGGTTGCTTGCCTGTATACAAAATTCATATTGTTAAATTTCCCCTCCAGAAATCTCCCTCCAAATGTTGCACTCATGTTGTTAGTACTGCTTTTAAAAATACATGATGCAGAGAGAAGGTCAGGGGTCATTTGGTTTAAACAAGGTTTGCTAATGTCTTTGACGTGTAATTAAAGCTGAAATTCTCTGTTTGCAGAGCCACATGCGATATGCGGTAGTTTAAGGCCCCTAATTACTCTTCATTATCCTGTCACTCCTGATCCAGATCTCACCCAAACTATTACCGTGTGATGACAAGATTAAAAAAAAGTGAAGAGGAAATATGTGATGCCGAGCTCTCGTAATCGGATTCTTTCCTCGTTCCTCCAGACGACAGGAGTTTGGTTTCTTCCGATGCACAGCCCTTTGTCCTTCACTTCATGACAGTTTTAATGTGGTGGAGGGGCAGAGGAGGCTTTCTTCACTGAGCCTCCACAGCTGTGTGGATTAACACGGTGTCCGAAGCCTGACCACAAAAGGAAGAATCCAGCAGGGACTCACGCACTCACACAGTAAGTGTTTCTCTGCATCAAAAACTAAATACTGTTTATGCTTTACTTATTCAACCTTTTCCTTCCCCGAAATGCTATCTGAGTTTGGGATCGTAATGGACAAATGTGATCTTTAGCCACTGACTGCTGCAGAAAAGCCTGTGGAGTTAGTCGTCCTTTCATAATGTTTTTTGACATGGGAGTTGTTGTTGTTGTGGTTGTTGTTGTCCAATCAATGTTTTCTTAGTTAGCAATTCCTCAAATTACATTGTGTAATATAAAAGCAGTCCACACGTAGTAATAAAGAAACAGCATTGTTCTTTTATTGCAGTCACAAAGTAGCGTCATCTTGGAGGTCAACCCGGAAGTTAGCAGCGCATCGGGTCCCTCAACAACAAAAAGGCTAATCGTAAATTTGCCTTTGGATGACTGCAGAAAACACAAGTTCAAAATACTTCCACGTTTTGTTCAGCGAGACACTAAATATAAGATGTTTGAAGTGTAAATGCAGCCCTTGGCAGTGAAAAGCTAACGTCAGGCTACAAAGGAGAAACCCCACCAGGCTGTAAAGGTGGACTCCTCTCAGATATGGCTGCTAACGTTAGCTAGATTAAAGTCTGATAGCATTATGCTAACCAGAGGGTATAGACCACACCGTGTTTGTTCTAGTTAACATTTAGATTGAAACACTCAACTTACTACGCTAGTTAGCTTCAAATCCTAAGGTTCTGCAGCTAAATACTGTATCTACATAACTAATTCATTACACTGCTGGAGAGCGTGAGCCACCATTGTATGTTAACCTCACCCCCCTCAAAAATACTCTGTTGACACTCGTCTAATGCCATGTTCACACCGAAAGTGACGCGTTTAGGAGAATAAAACAGGCATGGGTGATGTTATGTATAAAATATATATATATGATATAATGTAAAACACGAGGGCGTTTAGATGTTCCGCTCTCGTAGCGCTGGAAGCGGAAGTCTTTCAGACGTAACAGTAACTTAGTCGGTAAAAGTGACTGAGCTGTGTGAGCCTATGGTGATGTTATGTATATATATATATATATATATAATATTAATGTTATGAACCCAATACAAGGGTGTTAGATGTTCTGACGTTTGTGGGACGTTCTCAACAAGTATAAAGCAGAACTAGTGGTTAGTTCTTCCGTGGTGGATGAAGGAAATGATAAAGTATTTTACGGAAACAAGCAACGGAGATAAGCCCCGCCCCTCACGCGCTTTTGGTGTGAACGTAGCATTACCTGCTAGTGTGGAAGACCATTTTCCAGCACTGTGAGAGAAAAAATAGTATCCTGTAAGTCATAATTGTTAGATGCTATCTCATAATTATGACATAGTATCTTATAATTATGACTTACTATCTCATAATTATGACCCACAGATAATTATGATGTAGGATCATAATTATGAGATAGTAATTACTATCTCATTATTATGACTTACTTATGAGTCATAAGTAAATCGAAATTATGAAAGAATTATGAGGTAAATAGAAATTATTGAGATAGCATCTCATAATTTCGAATTACTATCTCAGAATTATGATTTACAGATAATAATAATGATGAGTTAGTCATAATAATGAGATGCTAAGTCATAATTATAAGATAGTAACTCATAATTATGACTGAGAGTATCCTCATTTTATTTTCACAGTGGCGTAAATGTGCTTCCGCAGTGGAGCGTATCTCCCATGGCGCTCCATAATGGCCACACAGATGAAGTGCTGAGTGACGACTGAGAACCTCACTTGTTTACCTCCACTAACCTGTGAGCATAAGTTGCCCGTTGCCTGCTTCCCTTGCAGCTTCATGCAACGAGGCAACCACATTCCCAATGTGCAGCACACATGCTCTGATGCACCACGAGTTCATGATTTTTGTCTGTGTCTCATCATGTCTGTACAAGAACACTTGACAAAGCCTCTGTGAGGCCTTTCCTTTAATAATGCTGGAAAGGTATGTTCGTTCTTTTTTTGGCAAACTGTAAGTCTTACACATAGATCAACTATTAGAGTAGCTGGAAGAAACCAGAGTAGCGAGACTCTGCCTCTCTTTATAATCCCGGTGGAACAAGACTATAAAAACACGGACTGCTACGAGTGAACGTTAAAACAAATCATTATTTCAGGCTTCTGGCCAGGCTTAATTCTGCAGGAACAAGCTCAACATTTGACTTTATTTAGATTCCAGAGTGAAGACCTCGATGGATGGAAATCTCCCTTCCATAGCCCCTCCCCCCAAGCTTTGTCAAGTCATATTTAGGCTTCCAGAAGGATGACAATTCAGTGGTAATTGTGTTATTTTACCTCCAGGTTACAATCTTTCAAACTTCTCTCTGTCTGTTTTCTTGACAAGGACCCATTGTTTTTGGAAAGCACCCCAGCGTTAAAAATCATGACCTGAAAAGCTGTTCTCTCACATGTGACTCAGCTCTTTCTCTTCCCGATCTCCGGGGTAGCGTTATCGCAGCGGTCCCGTCTGAAAACCACTTGCTCGATCAATAACTGATCACGATGGCACCTTTCTCTGTGTCATGATGTGTTGAATCAGTAACCGTTACCTCATCGTAAAAGCATCGGGCAAATTACCTCATTCACACCCTGATTGCCTATCTGCCCATTAGTGTGGGAGTGTTTCCAAAACATCTGACTAAAAAAGGAATTGTTTGACATCCTTAGTCATAGGCCTACTGTTAGATGGGTTTCCGTTGAATGTTGTGCTTTTATGGTCCCCAGAAGATGTATCAGAGTTTAAAAGGGTAACTGTGTGAGCTGCAGAAGCAGCAGAATCTTTCAGGACGTAATTAAAATCCTAAACCTCAGCCAAAATGTCAATTATAATCAGTGGATGGAGTGCAAATGATGCATTCTATTCGCCA
>NW_026613302.1:0-23653 GCF_029220125.1 Pseudoliparis swirei
ATTAACCAGGATTCACAAATTTAGCTTTACCGGGAAGTTCCCCTTTATCACCATACCATGAAATTAAAATAAAATAGGGCTGTTGTAACGACCGAAACTCACTTTAACTGCTTTAAACTGCTGGAATTTAGTAATAGAACTGAACTGGTTTTCAGTTTAGTTCACTGACCCTTTTTTTTTTCCAACACTTCCTTTTTTCCTCTAGAGTTTACAAAAAATTTTGGTTTTATTTAAGAGCTGGAGGAAAGAGATAGTCTCGTACGGGTTTTGTTGCAGATGCTCTTTAATCACTTACTGTGTTTTGAAAAGGGGGGAATTGACCCGGACGATCTTTTTCTTAAAGTTAAAATTTTTTATTTTTTTAATTTAGCTGCTTTAATCCAGGATTACAATAATAAACTTACCCAAACCAAAGAGCCCCTTGGGGGTTTCAACTCCCTTTTGCCCTGGAGAAAAAAGGGCCCTTTCGGGAGCCATTTTTTTTCACGTTTTAAGAATAAAATTTCCCTTCATAAGCAAAGTGTTTTAATATGCCATTTATCTAAACTGGACATCGGTCCGCCCCTTTTTCCCCCTCATCCCCCATTTCCTTCCACCCTTCCCCTTCCTGCAAAGCCCCCCTTTTTCTGAGCGCAGAAGAAAAGGCCCCTGACGGTTTTTGGATTTTTTTAAAATAAACCCACAAATTAGGCTCTAAAAACCGGTAAACTGGTGGGTTTCCAAATAAACAAAAAAACTCATGAAACCTGTTTCAAAGTTTAATTTTTGAGTTTTAAAAAATAGAAGAGGGGAGAGAAGGGGAGAGTTCTTTCCATTCCGGGGGTTAATTCGGGAAAAAACTGACAAAATCTGGCCTCTGGTTCAAGGGGTCTGTTTTCTACAATAGCTCTTTAAAATGGTGGGGGAAATCTGACCCTTCAACCGGAACCGGATACCCATTACCCAATCAAGTTTTACTTTCTATATATAAAATTCATCTTTTTCATAAAGAAATTAACAAACTGTCTAGGAACAAATTATTGATCTGTGTTTTTTTATCCAACTCTGAAATTCTTTTTGTGGCTTTGGGGTCCCTTTTTTTGAGCCCCCAAAATGTTTAACCCTTTTTTTTTTTAAAAGTTGGGAAAAAAAGTTTTTTAGTTTCTGGGATTTGAGACTCTTTTCCTGATTATCGGTTTGTTTCCCAAGAGGAGCGGGGACGCCACCTTTGTTGGTTTTAGTAAAAAAAGCCCATTTAATTAGGACTTTTTTCCCAAGTCCTAAAGACCGATCCTTTTTGAGCCGTCAAGTCCTTTTGGGAAATGAGAAATGCCAGCCTAACGGGGTGTAAACTCTTTCCCCGGGCCATCAAGTCCCCAAAGTGTAAAAATTTAAACTAAATTCCCGAATGTTTAAAAAAAAAACCCCCTTTTTAAAAATCCCCTTTTACTTTTCAAGTTACAAGCATTCTTGCAAAAAAAAGTTTTCTTGTTGCTCTGTTATAAAAACCCAATTTTGCGGTTAAAAACAATAACCCCACAACGGTCAAACTTCCCAAAATAAAAAAAAAAACATAAAAAATTAAACTTAATTTTTTACAAACTTTTGAAAAGTTAAAATGGGAAAAAAGAAAAAATTTACTCTAAAAACAGTTGCAGATGTGCATTTTACAAAAATCAAAGCCTTCTCCAAGAGGGTTTGATTACAATAATTTGTCTATACACCTAAAACCGCAAACCCAAATAATTGCAAAAAAACTACCATAAATAATATAATCAACTAAAAAATAACAAAAGTTGACTCGGCCCAATTAGTCAAGTTTTTGGTTAGTTTTGTGAGGGATGTGCCTGTTTAAACACCCAAGTGGATCCTTCATCCTTGTTTTCTAAAATCAAAAAAAACAAAATGCGCCAAATCAATAAATTTAACAGAGAACATTCTTTTTGGGTTTGTTACTGATTAACAAAAATTTTTTAAATGTTCCCTGTGTTTTTGACCAGTGCTGACCTTTTTTCCCATTACCATGTGTCAATGCTGGGGGGTCCTCTGAGGCAATCAGCATGGGGTTGTCTAGGTGACTTATTGTTTTTTTAGATTATGATTAAAACATCTGTTAAATTCTAAACATGGACAGAACAGGGCACAGAATTAACTGTGGCTCGATAACATAAATCTTATTGAAATCCGGAACTTTTCTCAGGCCACTTCCTGAAGCTCAATGAATCCATCTAAGGTGTTGGGGTATCACGTTGGGGGGAGGGGTAAAAGGGAAACCAAAACCTTTAAAAAAGGGAAAGGGCCCATCAAACTGGTTTTAAACCTTTGGTCCCAACACACATAAAATGAAAAACATTTGCAACGGGAAATCCCTTTTATGGAACCCATATCATTAGGTGATCGTTACACTATATTTTTCTTGATTTTGTTTAGGGGGGTGCTCGTTTGACACCCCGGGATCCCCCATTTGGGTTCTGAATTCAAACCCTTTACCTCATAAAAGAGAATTTCTTCCTGGTAAAATGTTTAATTTATTTACCCACCTTTTTCTGAAAATGTCTCCCCCACCTCCCAAAACAGTGGAACGGTTTAGGCCGGCGAATAAGCACTGTTTTCATGAGTACGATGTTTTCAGATTCAAAAACTTGTGGAAAATGCAAAATTTTACAGGGGTAAAGTTTTTTTTTTCTTCATAAGCCAAAAGCCCTTTTCCTCCACTTGCCGGGCCTGTAGTCAATCCCAAAAGTTTAAATGAAAGTTGGATTTAATCAAAAATGCCTGTCCCTCGGGCCCATTGGCTTTAACAGTTGTAGCCATTTAGCCCAATGAAAGGGTCCCGAATGTTGTCTGCCCAACAGAATGGCGATGCCTGTTCCTGGCCCATTTTAAAGGGTTTTTCCAGTTGAACCGGGTGATGGTTTTTCGGATGCTGATATTTTTGTCTGATCTGATCGGGCATGCTCAGACCCAAACAAAACGCCCTTGTGACTTTTGGGGTTTTCTTACCCAAATAAGAGCTTTCCTGCCCAAATTTTTTGCCTTTTTTGCCCCACTTTTTGGACCCCCTTTTTTGGGCAACTTTTTTTTGAAGGCTGTTTTGTGACAGCCCGTGTTTGGGTTTATGCCGTGGTACTTTTACCCCGACTTCCCAAAAAAAAACCTTAAAGAAACAAGTATTACCTTATCTTTTTAAAAACTCTTCATTCCACAACTTTTCCCTTTTCCACTTTTTGGGGTAATTTTTAATCCAATTCCCGGGCAGGGGCTTTTGGGTAGGAACCTCCCCCATAAAAGCCCCACGTTGTGGGCAATGAGTTTTGGTAAAAGCTTTGCTTTTTTTAAAAAAATGTTTTGACCGGCCTTTTATCTCCCACATAAAAAGGTGGGGGCCCCTTGGGCATTTTTTTAAATTGATTGGTGTTCTAAAAAGGAATAAACCCCCTGAACCCCACTGTAAGGGGACTTCAACAAAACCCCTTTCCCCAGGTTCCTTGAGCTTTGAAGGTGGGGGGACAAATAATACCGGGTCCTGGGGAGGCTGGGTCGGTGGCCCTGTGAAAAAGCAGCGAAATCTGGGAAAGGGCGGAAGGCTGTTTTGGTAAATGTGGCAAAGGGCGTTTTTTGGAACCCCTTGCCAGACTGGTGAAGGTTTTTATTGGAAAAATTTATTTAATCCTTTTAAGGGGAATTATTAATTCTTTTTTTGGGGTTTTAAACTGGTTTGGGAAAAAATGTTAATCACGTTTCCTTTTCAAAAATTAAAACTTTTAAAAATGTTTTCTTTTTTTCCCAAGGGGAAATGGCTTCAAAAACCTTTGGCAAAAATATTTTGGGCCCTTGTTGGATGTGTTCATGAAGTCCAACACCTGGGACCAACTTTGAAAAGGTCAAAAACACAATCCCAACCTGTGTCCCTGTGTAAAGGCCCAAGACCTGAGATCGGGTCAAAGCCTTGAGATGGTTTCCAGTTCAACAGCGATCAGAGAAAGCCAGAGAGCGCTCAGAGAAAAGGTCCAGACCAGGAGAATTTCCTGTGGCGCGACTGGAAAAAAGAAGGCCCGAAGTCCTCCTGGTTGTCTGGTTCCTTTAACTAGGGATATACAGCTTCCCCTAAGAGAATGTTTGGGGACCCTGGGGGCCGGGAAGACGGGTTTCTGGCCGTCCTCTGGAGTGTTCTGTGGGACCACCGGGGCTTTCTGCATGCTCTGCACTGGTTACCAAAAGTGCCAAAATGTTGTTCCCAAACAAAAATTAAAGGAAAAAGGTGGAGCTCAGAAGACGGGGCAAAACTCGGGAGAACCAGAAGAGCCCCTAAGACAGGGGGCCCAAACCCAAAAGGAAGTCGTGAGGGATGAACCAAAAAAGCGAAGGTGTTCGGTTTTCACGGGTTAAAGGATCTTGGAGAGAAACTAAAGGGAGCCATCACTAGATAGAAGGAAGCAGAGAAGCCCCAAAAACAGGCTGAAGACGCCATCGAGGATGGAACAGGAGACTTGTCTGAAAGAGGAGAGAGGGGGAAAACCCCCCCCGAAGCCCACCTACCCCCCCAGAGTGTCCAGCCTAAATCCAATCCACCACCCACCAAGGATGGCCAGGCAGGTTTCCCCCAGCTCACTGGGGGACTGTGGGAGACTGGTCTCACTGGAGGAGGGCCAGAACAGTGAAGACGCTGGTTGAAGTTGAGATGAAGAGGGCCAGAAGTTTCTGGACTACTCTTGATCCTAAACACCATCAACCCACCTGTCTAGCGGAAACAAGTGAAACCTGCTCGGGTAAAAGACGCCCCCGACAATAAGAGGCTTTTTGTTTGTTTTTTGGAAAAGTTCTCTTCAAAAAAACTTTTTTTGAGGTTCAAGTTAAACAAAGCTAATGGATTAGGAGTGCCAGAGAGTCGTCAACAGGAAGGACTCACCCACTGAGTCCTGAAGGGGTTACTGGACTATATTTGAGAAATGGAAATGAGTGGGGCTGCTGATGATCCTCAGTTTTCTCTCCCAAGTCTGGGCCTCAGAAGGTGGGGTGTTTGTGGACTATGAGGAGGGTCTGGTCTCCTTCTATGACGTAGAAGCTGCATCTCATCTACTCCTTTACTGGCTGCTCCTTCAAGGAGAAACTCCTCCCATTCTTCTATCCTGGTCTTTATCTTGTGGTATAAACTCTGCTCCTCTGATCATCTCTCCTGTTGGAGTAAACTAATCACTTCTCTGTCCTTCAAGGAAATATTTAAACTAAACCCCTGTGTTTTCCATCTCTTGTCTTATATCTTCTTATTTCTTCTTCATTTTTCATTTCCCATCTTCCACCTCATTTCTCCATCATCTTCTTTTTTCTCCATTCTTTATCTCCCCTTATCTTCTCCTCATCTCCTCCATATCTTTATCTCCTACTTCATCTTCTATCATTTTTTCCCTCCATCTTTCATCTTCTCCATTTTTTATTTTACTTCTAATTTGGGGGATGCACAGATACTTACACATGCAGCCTCGTTCCTGGGGTTTTCCATCAATTTTTCTCTAAATTGTCTGTCTGTCTGAATGATCTGTCAGGGTTTCCAGCAGAAACTAAATAAAACAACAAAAATCTTATTCTTTTGTATTTGTTTTCTATCTGAGGGGCAGCTGCAAAAAATATTCATTCAGAGTCCTCAATTCATTTAGGAGAAAACATATTACATGTTTATAGTGTCTCCAGAATAAAGTTTGTCACCTTGTGATACTGAACATAACAAATTAAACAAAGGAGAAAAGATGTCGGAGTTTAAAACTTCATTTAAAATTTAAGATGTCTTTTGGACTTTTTTTTTTTAAAACTGGTGAGATGACTCAAACAAGACATCTGTAAATATAGGTTTGGGAGTTAAAACTCAAAAAAGTTGTTGAAAAAATTTTTCCAGGCAATGCAGAAACTTGAATTGTTGAATGTTTTTTGATTCTTAATTTTTTGTTCACGTTATTTGGCCTGAACAAAAACCCGCCCGACTGACCCGTGGCGACAGCGATTGGGGATGCGTGTGACATCGCCTCGAAAACGTTTGACTGAACTTTGTAAAATGTTCAACTGCAAAGTTTTAAAAATAAAATTGCCCAAATAAAAGTTCAAGTGAACGTGGTTGTCTGACTTCTTGTTGTTTTTTAAATATGGTTGTTAATGTGTGAATGGAATTTTAAATCTGGATGAATACATGGCTTCTTAATAAAATGTACATAAGGGTTTTTTTTTATACATTTTTTTTTAATATGAATATCAAACAATTATTATTAAATAGTTTTATAAATACTTATAAAACTAAACCCTTTTAAATTTTCCCAAACGTCATCCTCAATAATCCCGACTCAATCCTGGATCAGGAAACAAAACACCCAAAAAATATGCTTCTTCAATATAGAATCATAAAAAAACTTTTATTTAATTCTTCCCTCCACTTTAAAAAGAAAGAAGAGATCACAGAACTATTTCCCGTCTGCAACATGGAGGCAATAACAAGGATGTGGTACAAGCACCAGGTCACGTCTTTAAAAATAAAAGCACAGGAACCCTTGACCATTCTTTAAATACTGGATAATAGTGGGGTTTGTGTGCTGTGGGAAGGTGTGTGTGGGGGTTTTTAATGAATGAATAATTAACCACCTGCTAAAAAAATTAAACAATTGACTTTTTTCTTTTTCCAAAGTCCATGACAAAACACAGACCCAAAGAATGCAGCCTTTGGGGTTTTCTTTGGGACCCCGGGGCCCCAATGCATTGGGGGATTCAGACCCCCTTGAGGTTGAAAGTGGCACAAATTTTATGGGGGACTAAAAATGACAAGAAAAATAAATAAATAAATAAATGCTGAATAAATATGGAATAAATAAATAAATGCTCAAATAAATGTTTAAAAAAATATACAGGAATGAATAAATATAAGTTATAAATAAAAGGACATCATTTAAATATATTTCTACATTTCTGTACCAAATTTTTTGTGACATTACGTGCCCATTTCAAATGAGGGGGTGGTCAACCTCTGTCAAAAGCATGATTGGTCACAGGTGTTGTGTCATGCTCTATGTATAAAGCCCTTTATATTGTATACTATTGGGGGTTATCTAAATCACTGTTTGATACAAATGCGAGCAGGATGCAGCACAAGTTAGATTTTTTGGGGTTAATCAAAACTCAGGCATGAACAAATTCGAACTCGGGGTGACAGTCTTGAGCAGTGACCCAAAACATCCTCTTTTGACGAAGTGGCAACATATCAGTTACCTCAACAGTTAACTTTTTTAAAAAAGGGCATCAACAAAACTTTTTTCTACTTCTTTCAATGGTTGATAGCTGCAATAAACATTTCAAACCACTTTCCTGCTAACATTCTGTAGAAACATTTAAGCATTTAAACCCCCTTTTGAAACTTTTCAATTAAACACTCCCTTCCTTTTTTCCAAAAACACATTTGAATAAAAAAAATTTTAAATCTCTTTGAATCTGGCAGCTAACCGCCCTCTGGGTGTCCTGCCTGAGTCACAGGAGGAGGGGGGTGGTGGGGCCCCTCACAGGTGCTTGGGGGGTTGCATCTCTGAGCATGCTCAGGCCCGTGCTAAACCCGGGGATCTTCCTCAGATGTCGCGGTTCCCCCTTTTGCGTGCCGGGGCCCGCTGCACAGTGCCCTGGTTCATCGCTGTTGAAAACAGCTCCCAGTTTCTCCTGGGTAAACAACTGCCTGATCATCGTGTTCCCAACTGTGGTTCTTTTTGCGGAAGATGCTGTGGGTTGACTGTGTGCGGCCTGGGTGCCCCTTCTTATCAACATCTCGACTCATTCAGTTCATGTTTCCTGCACACTGTGGGGGTTTGCGTTTGGGTTTTCTTCAGCGCTTTTTCAGTCTTTATGGCTCTCTGTTCCATTAAGAAAAACCTGGGCGGGATTTTTAATTTCCCCATGAAGCTTTTCATCTCAAACGGGAAAAGGGGACATTCCTACCCCAAATTGCCTGGAAAAACAGACTTCATCTTCTGGATCACTGTGTGGTTTTATCAGACATTAACATTGAATTTGGTCTAATCAACCCGATATGATTGACCATGGCTCCAAATTTCATTTCATTGGGGTTTTGGGAAACTGATGTGGTTTGGCTGCCTTTGGGGGCTGGGATCATTTTTCCACCTTGTCTTGTGCCCAGAATTTTTTTTTTTGGCCCCTTGGGGAAAATTTTTTCTCGAAGTTTCTTTTTCTAAAAGTATTTCCATGTATTTTTCCCCTTTTGGGTTCCCTTGTTTCTCCCGCCTTCTTGGTTTCCCGTCGCTTTTTGGGCCTTTTCCAGGGTGGGCCCCCCCTCTCGGGTTGCCAATTTCCCTTTCCGGGGTTTGTAAAGTTTTACCTTCTCTGGGTTTTCTTTAAAACCTTGCTTGCCGGTGTGGGTTTTGTTAGAAACCCCGGGGCTTCCCAGGTTCCAAATTTTTACCCCTCTAACTCTTTTTGGTCTCCCATTCCCGGGGAATTTTCCCTGGGCCCCTTTTTCCCTTTCCCCTTTTCTTTGGCCTTTGGGGGCCCCTGCGGGAGGTCCCATCCGCTTTTAAGGGGGGCGCTTTTGATCATAGACCCAACTTTGTGGGCTTGTTCTTGTTATTTTGGGTTATGCCCCCCTTTGAACATTTGTGGGTTTAGGCTTCTTTGTATCCAGGAATTTTCCCCAATTTTTTTTTTTTCCCTTTCTCTCCCCTTTTTCTTTTGCCCCCTTTTTTTGTTTCCCAAACTTTACTGCCATTTGAAAACCCCTTTAACCCGCAGCTTTTTTTCTCCAACACTTTTGGAGGGTTTTTTCCCTTTTTCTGGGTTTGGGCTCCTCAACCCCCATTAACTCACGTTCTTTCTGGGAAAACGCTGGAAAAATTTTGGCAACCCCCGTTTAATCCAAGGTCTTGCTTATTCCCGTACCTTCTCATCTGGGGAAAAGTCCCCAATTTGGCCCGAGAAAGGAATTTTTAACTCCTCTTAGGTTCGGAAAACCCTGGGTTTTTTCTTTAAAAAAAAAAATTTCACCCATTCGTCGGTTATTGACAAGTTACTTTCTTTTGTTTTTATTGTTCCCCTTTAGGAATCCATGTAAAAATTTTTCAATGGGAAAATGTTAATGGTTTTTAAACAAAACTGTCCGTGAAGTTTTTGACCTTTCCCCGGCCTTTTTTTGGGGGAAAACTTTTTAGTTCACTCTTTAATGCTCCTATTTTCCCAAAAAGGTTGTCCCCCAAAGGTCCCCATAGCTTTGTTTAGGTTTTGCTTTAAAACAAAAATTGTTGTCCACCTGCTGGGAAAAGTCCCCGCTGGGTCCCTTCCTGAAATGTCTGGGAACACTTGGTCCAAGGTGTGCCCTCTGACTTTGGGGTTTTTGAAAGTCATTACCAACGCTTTCTTTTTGTTTTTCAACATTTTTTAAAGTCAACTTTCTCCCCAAAAGTTTGTCTTTGTTTTAGGCTGTCCCTTATCCCTTACATCCTAAAAAGTTTTTTACCATTTTAAGCCCTAAACGGGAAAGACTTCTTGTTTCCCATTTATGGGTTGTTTCCTGCCTCTTCGCGTTTTGCCTTTTACCTTTCCCTTTTAAAAATTTGGGTCTTACAACCCTTAGTTTTTCCCTTTATTTTAATTCTGATCGCAGTGCCGGCTTGAAAATTTTATCAAAAAACTTTTAATGAATATTTATCTAAAACCCCTTTTTTCCCTTTGTCTCTTTATTTAAATCACGTTTTGTTTTCTTCGTGTAAACTTCCCCGTTTCCCTTTACACGGTGTAAGAATTATGTTTAAAACCACCAGGCTGCATATCCGGGAACTTGGAGAACCCCATTGCTTCTCTCCATTATGATGGCGGTGTTTTCCTCCCCCTGCCAATGTGGAAAAATGGCTTTTTCCGCTCCCTTACCCCAAAACCGGCGGCAAACGTTAAACGTTGTTCCATTTTCCCCGCAATTTTTGGTAATATCAGGATTCCCTTTTATTTCCAAAATTTTTTTAAAAAATCTCTTTTTTGTTTCCCTTTTCTGAACCCGTTGGTTTTTGCTTTTATAAATCCTTTTTTTATACATTTGGGTTTTCTAAATCCTTTTTCAAACAACAGGTGCCAAAATTGATTTTTTGCTTTAAACACCCAAAAGGGCTGAACCTACCCGAACCGGGGGAATAAAGGCCGGGTTATAATACAAAAGGGGCCTTTGGGGGTTTCCCACTTTTGCCCGAATGGTTTTTAATTTCCCAGTTTGGGTTAGGGAAAAAATTTTTTTCAATTAATAAAATCCAGTCGGGGGGTCAGGGGCCCAAGGTCTCGTGCCCCAAAAAAAAAATTTTTTTTATTAAAAAAGTTTTAAATTTTTTCCCCAGTTTTCCTTTTAAATTTTTTGGTTCCCGGGTTTCTTTTTAGAAGGGTGGCTTTTTTAAAAATTTTTAATTATTCAGCCCGGGCCCCAAAATTTAGGTGAAACAAAGGGCTTAAAAAATAAAGTTTTTAAAAAAAACTTTAATTCTCTACCCCCCGGGAAAAAATTTTTTTGGGGGGAAAAAATTAGCGGGTTTGGGAGGTATGAGAATAAAATAATTTGATAATTTTCTTAAAACTGTTTTTCCCCCAATCGGGAAAAAAATTCATTTTAGGTATAATTATTTCTCAAAAATTTAAAAGGCCGGGACAAAGGTAAGGGGGGGGGGTTTTGCTTTAAATTCAAAATAACCCCCCGGGGCCGCCCCGGATTTGAAACCGGCAAGTGATATTTTGTTTCCCAGGCTTTAAAATTTTGTCCCCCGGGCCCAAATCCTGGACAAAAGGGTTTGAAAACTTTTAAACGGACACAATACAAAAAAATGCAAAAAAGGTAAAAAAGAGGGAAAATTTAAAGATCATTTATTTGTATTGTTTTGGGGGAAAAAAATTTATTTATTTAAATCTTTACTTTTTTATAAACATTAAAAAAGTTTTAAAAAATTTTAAAAAGGATAAAAAAAATTTAAATTTTTTTTCCTTTTTTTTTTGCCTATTTTAAGGTTTTATCTTTCAATTTAATAAAAATGTAATTTCAATGAAAAGCCGGATTGGTTTGTTAATGAAGTGCTTTTAGAGGCACATTGAGTTGAGGGTGGTTTTCGGTTTGGGGTAACCCCCAAAAACCCCCGGCCCCACCCTTAAAAGACAGACAAAATCATAAAAACACTTTGTTCTAAGGTTCATTCTTCGTCTTTGTTTACCTCCTTTTAAAAATGAGGGTTTGGCCGCCCAGCCCTTTAATAGGCAAAAATTAAAATAAATTGGTACCAAAAAAAAGTTTAAAAGAAAAATCGTTAAAAAACATTTTTAAGTATCCCGTTGAAAACATAAAACGATTTAAATTTTTCTTTAACTTTTTTTTTTACATTTTTTAAATTTTTTAAAACTTATTTTTTTAAAAATTTTTTTCAAACATTTTTATTTATTTTTTACATTTTTTTTTATTAATTTAAAAATTTTGCCCCCTAAAATTTTCAAACACGTTTTTAGCTTCTTTTTCTTTTGGGGGACAAAAATGTTTTGGTTATCATATCAGGGAAATTAACAGGGGTTGGTTTCCTCGTCTCTCAGGTTCCTTTGTTTTTCCGTGCGCCAAAAAGTGATCCAAACACAAGTTTTATTAAAACAAAAAAATTAAAAATACTTAAAAAAATTTTTTCTTTTAAAATTTTTAAAATTCCAAGCTTTTGGGTTTAACTTAATTAAAAACACCTTATTTTTCTTTCCAAGGGTTAATAGAAAATAAAAATATTCCTGGGTTAATAAAATGGGTTTTCTTCTAAAACTTCGGGTTTTACTGACTTCCCCCGCAACTTTTAAAACCCGGGCCCCCCCCAAAAAAAAAAATTTTTTCTTAAAAATTCATCTTTTAAAAAAAAACCCATTTTTATATCTATAAAACTGGTTTAAAAAAACATTTTAAAATTTTTCAGGTTATTTTGGGTTTTTTCGTTTTTCTGAATTAACCTGTTTCCCCTCAAAAAAGGTTTTTTTTTCTTTTTTTCCCTTTTGGGAAAAATTTTTTTTTCCCTTTAAGGCTTTTTTTCCAATCAATGGGCAAATTTTGTTCAAAAATTTTAGCTGTTTTCTTTTCTATTTTAAGCTTTTTTGGGAAGTTTTTCAGGCTTGTCTTTCTTTTTTATAGGGCCCCCAAAAAAACTCCGTCAAAAAGGGGGGGTTTTAGATAAAAAAAAGTTTTCTAAAAATTTTGGGTTAAGGAATGAACAAATAAAACTGTTTTTTGTTAATTTTAAAATTTTCCTGGGAATAACCTAAACCTACTTCCAACACATAAGAAAAATTTTATTCCCCAGTGAAATTTTTTAAAAACTGTCTTTTCTTTGTCTTTAACCCAAGACCCGGCTTACATTCTTTGAAAAAAAATGATAAAATAAAACAATTTTATTGGTTATTCAAAAATACAAAAATCAAATTTTCTCATTTGTCTTCAACTTTCTTGTTGCTTTTTTGAAATTCAACATAAATCTGCCCCTTTGGAAAAAAAGGGAAAACTTTTCTCAAAATTTAATTATGCCAAAAAAAAATTATTTTGAAGGTGATTAATCCATCCCCCAACATATCAAAGGGTGGACATTTTTTCGGAAACCCAAGGGTTTTTTTTTTTTGACATTCTAAAAAATTTTTCAAGGGATGACCCCCAAAACCTTTTTAATTTTAAATTTCTGGCTTTTCATAAAAAGGCAAAGTTTTTTTGGCCATTAAATTTCCAAATTTTTTTGGCCCTTTTCCCATGAAAGTGTTTTTTTTTTAAAAAATTTAGTACAACCCGGGTTAATTCCAAAAAAAATGGAAAAAATTTTTTTTTTAAATTTCCCCAGCCTTTTCAATTTGCAAAAATGTTGCATTGAAGGGGACATAGGGGGCCATTGCTTTATTGCCCCTTTGTTTAAAAAAAAGGCCCCTTTTTAAAATTTGGGTCCAAAAACCCGCACATAAAGTCCAGGAATTTTTTTGGGAAAATTTTAAGGGTTTGCCCCGGTTGTATAAAATTTTCCGGGGACAAAAATCGGGTTTCCCAAATTTTTTTAAAGGGGGAAAAAATTTTCCCCCTAAATTTTGGGAAAAAAATTCCTTTCCCCGGGGCCCTAACCCCTTTTTCATTTAACCTTCAAAAATTTGACTGGGTTTTTTAGAGGGGGTTTTCTCAAGGGTTCGAAACCCAAAATTTTTGGGGTTAAAGGGGGGGGGGCCCCCCGGGGGGGGGCCCTTTTTGGGCTTGGAACCCAAAAGGGGGTTTAAAAAATTTTAAAAAGGGGGGTAAATTAAAAAAATTGAGGTTTCCCCAAAAAGGGGGGCGGGGGTTGACAAATTTTAGCAAAATTCCCCCCTTTTTCCCCAAAAGAAAGGCAAACCCCTTTTTCAAAAATTTTTGGGGGGGGCCCCCCCTTTGGAAATCTTTGGGGTCCTTAGGGTTTGGTTTTTTAAAAAAAAATTAATTTAAAAACCGGGTTTTAAAAAAAATTTTTTACCCCAAGAACCAAATTTTTAATTTTGTTTCCATTTTAAAAAAAAATGAAATTTTTTAAAAAATTAAATGTAGGTGAATTTCCCCCAAAATTTTTCAACCCTTTTTTCCCCCCCAGGGAAAATTTTTTTCCTTTATTTTTAACGGCTTTTATTTTTTGCAAACCGGGAATTTTTTGGCCCCCCCTTTTGGGGCAAAATGCCGGGGGCAAAGACTTTTAAAAAAAAAAATCCCCCGGTTCCAACCTACTTTTTTTAAAATTTTTTACTTTTAAACATTTGCGGAAAGGTTTAAATAAATTTTAGAAAAAAAATTTTTTTCCCGGGGGGAAAAAAAAACTTTTGGTTTTTAACCCCAAAAAAATTTAAAAAAAGGGGGGGCCAAAGAAATTTGCTGCTTTTTTCGAGGGTTTAGATCTTCATCTTGGAAAATTTTTGGGAAAAAAATTTATTTGGGAAAAAAAAGGTTTTTGGAAAACGGGTTTTAATTTAAAAGAAAAATTTGGGGCCCCAAAAATTTTAAAAATTTGGGGCAGTCTTTAATGCCCATTTAAATTTTGGTTTAAATTAACCCAAAAAAAACTTTCCCCCCAAATGCGACCATTTTTTGGGTAAAATACTTCGGAGGGGGGTCCGGGGGATTCTACCCTAATACCCGGGGGGAAAAATTTGGACTTGGAAAAAATTTAAAACAAAAAGGGGTTTCTTGGAAGGGAAAACTCCCCGGGTTTGGACCTTTGTCCCAATTTAAATTTAAACATTTGGTAATTTTCCCTTGAGGCCGGTTAAAATTAAATGGCACATCGGGCCCCCAAAAAACCCCTTAGCCCCAAAATTGGGAAAAAAAGGGGGTTTTAAATGGGTTTTTTTTTTTTGTTCCGGTTTAGTTAAAATTTTATTTATCCTAAAGGGCCTGTTCGTTTTTAAAAAATTTTTTAAATTTTTCCCAAAAAATTTTTTTGTTTTTGGGGGTTAAAGAAAAAGGGTTTTTTAAACCTTTTTTTTGGGTTTTTTTCTCCCCCTTTTTTTGGCAAATTTTAAAGGCCCAAAGGGGCCCCTGTTCTGCAACTTTTTTTTTGGGGAAATGGGGAACCCCAAAGGGGGGGGGAAACCAAAAAATTTCCCCCCCTTTTGGGGTTTTTGGGGGGCCCCCTGCCGGGGAAAAATTTTTTTCAAGGCAGTTTTCCCCCTTTTCCCAAAAACTTTTCCGAGGGGGAAATATTTACTGTGGGTCAAAAAGGGGGCCATTGTGTTGGGGAAAAATTTTTTAAAAAACATCCCGGTAGGGGAAAATTTTTTTTTTTTGGGGCCCCTTTTAAAAAAAAGGCCCGCCCGGGTTGAGGGGGGAAAAAAAGGGGTCCCCCGGTTTTTGGGGGCTTCAAATTTTTTCCCAAAAGGGTTTAAACCGGGGGGAAATTAAGGGCCATTTTTAAACCAATTTTGGGGGCCCCCGGGCCCGGGCTAAAGGCCCCAAAATCTGGCCCCCCGGTTCTTTTCCCCCAATTGGGGCCCCCCCCAAAACGAAAAAAACCCCCCCGGTAAAAAAATTTACTGGGTTCCCCCTTTATCCCAATGTAGAGCAGGATCCAAAAAATGGGGTTTTAAAACCCCCAAAGGCCAAAACCCCCCTAAGGCCCAGGCTTTTTAGGGGGTGGGGGGCCCCGGGAAAACCTTTTGTTAAAAGGGTTAAAAATTAAAATTAAATTTTCTTTTTTAAGCTATTTTAAAAAAAAATTTTGGGAAAAAAGGGGGAACGGAAATTTGGGGTTTCAGCTTGGCCGATTTTAAAAAATAAGAGGCCCCTTTTTCCCCAAAAAAAGGGTTTTTTTCCCGGGGTAAAAAGGGAAAAAGGGCCTTTTGGTTTTTAAAAATTTCCCCCTTTAAATTAAAAAGGGGAAAATAAGTTTTTCGGATTTTTTTAAAAAACCCTTTTTATAAGGGGGAAAAAAAGAAAAAAGGAAAAAAATTTTTTTTTTGTCAAATTTAAAAAAATTTAAAAGGGGGGTTAAAACCCCCCCTTTTAGGGCAAATGTTTAGGCCCCCAAAAAAACCCCTTTTTTAAAAAACCCCCAAACCCCGGGTTTTAAAAATTTTTTTTAAGGGTTCCTTTCTTCCCAAAGGTTGTATGGCCCCCCCAAAATAAACCCCAAAAATTTTTTGGGAAAAAAAAAAAAATTCTGAAAGGCCCGGGGGGAAAGGGGTTTTTTAAAAAAATTTTGTAAGTATCCCCCAGTTTTCGGGAATAATGTCATTTGACCTTTCAGCTAAGTTTAAAGGGGTGAAAAACTTTTCGAACGGGACCCAAACCACTTAGGACCGGTTTAAAGGGACGTCCAGATTTTGTCAAAGGCATCAATAGGCCATGGTCTTTAATGTCGGTTCTGTTCAATCTTTACTCCATGGTTGTCCTGGTTATATGCTTGGACCCGTTGGGGCGAATCACATTGAACATCCCATCTGAAATTTGGGTTAAAATTTTTTGGGAAACCCAACGGCAAGCCCCGTTTAAAAACCTTGACTTATAATGCTGCAGGGACCTAAGTATTTTTCTTGGGGCAAGCCTTTTGTTTCCTGGAAAGCCCAAAGCTTCTCCCTTCAAGTATTTGGGGGGAAAAAACATTATAACGGGTTTAAGGGCCCCTGTTTGGGAATGGGAAATTTGGACCGGGCCCGCCCTTGCTCAGCTAGGATGTTCCAAGGGTTCCCACCCATTTAACCCCTTTCGGCCCGTATATTCTCATATTTCTCCAAGATGGTGTCAAATGTAAACCTTTTCCCAGCTCCCCACATGGCATAACAAACTAATAGGGAGCCATTGATTCCAATTTTTGGAAACTTCCCAAAAAAATACTTGCAAATTTTTTTGTGTGGCCCTGGGCCTTTAAAATACTAATTTTAAAATTTCCCGGGGATTTCGTGAATCCAATCCACATGCGGGTATGTAACCCATCCGGGGCCCCCCTGTGCTTAGCGGTCGCTCCGGCCGCTTAGGTTTAAAAGCCCGGCTTGCCAGGATATTAAACCCTTCATGCGATTAAATTTCCCTCCAAGGCGGTAGCATGCCCTGGTTTCGGAAAATTTAGGGATAAAGGTCCCTTCTAAAATTTTTCTGTTTGGGCCTTTTTAAAAGTCTAAATTAAAGTCAAAGTTCCAAGGTTTTCCGCTTGTTAAAGAATTATCCCTTTGCCGCCAAGGGAAGGGCCGCTTCATGTTTTCACTTTGAAAACCACTAGAGAAAGTTCCCAAACCTCAAAGTTTAGGACCGGGTTGGGGAAAACATTTTCCCCTACAAGCGGGGGCTGGGGTTTTTTTAAAGGGACCCCCTTTGGTTTTTGGGTTAATTACGGAAAAAGTTAGACCGTTTCCCCAAATTTTATTTCCAAAAATTAACCAAAACCCCCCCGGGTTTTTACCTCCAAAATTTTTTAAAAGCCGTTTTTTTTAGGGAAACACCAAATTAAGGGCCCCCTTTTTTAACCCTTTTTCCGTTCCGAGGGTGGGCCAAACTGGGGCCCAAGCCCCGTTTTCCCCCCCGTTTTAAAGGGGGGGCCCCCGGTTTTCCCAATTTTCCTTTTTTTAAAAAAAATTCCCCGTTAGAAATACCCCCTTTTCCCCTAAAAATTCGACGGAACATTTTACCCCCTTTTTTAAAAAATTTTTTAAAAATTTTTGGTTTCCAAAAAAGTTTTAAATTTTAAAAACCATTTTCGGGAACTGTTTAAGTTGATAGCTTTTAAAAAGGCTAAAAGGGGGGGCTTTTTTTTTTCCCCCGGGCCGAATAAAGTTCTGAACATTCCTATTTTTTTTTTGGGGGGTTTGGTTTCGGCATCCGGTGCACTACGGCCCCCGCCGAGTGAAGGGGGCAGGGAAAAATTTTGGGGTTTTAATTTAAAAATTTTTTAGCTGCGGTCCCAAAAAATTTTTCCCCTTTTTTAAAAATTTTTTTCTCCAAACCCCCCGGTCCCGGGGTTTTTCGTTGGGGCCCGCCAAAGGGGGCCCGTCCCGGGGCCCTGGGGGAAAAAAAAGGGGGGGGCAAATTTTTTTTCCCCAAAAATTTCCACAAAAGCCCTTTTTTCTAAAAACCCCAAAATTTCCCAATCCCTTTACCCTTTTAAAACAAAAAATTTGGGGGGTTTTTTTTAAAAAAAAATTGCAGGCAAAACCCCCAAAAATTAGTGGTGGGGCCCCCTTTGGGGGGAAAAAAATGGGGCACCTTTTAAAAATTTTTAAACCAGGTTTGACCCAAAGGGTTTGGGCCCCAAAAAAACCCCTTTAAAAAAAAGGGTTCTGGGAAACCCAAAGGGTATCCTTTTTTAAAAAGGCCCCCCCCCACCCAAGGGGGAGTTTGCCCCGCACTTTTAAAGGGTACGGTTTCCCGGGACATGGTTTGAGGGCCAAACCCTTGGTTTAAAATTTCCCAGGACCCGAATTCCCACCCGTCTTTAAAAATAAAGTTTAAAAAGCCCACCCCAAACCTTTATAGAAGGCCGTTTGCCCCAAAATTCCGAAAAAATTTTTTTGAAAATAAAAGGGTTTTAAACGGGGTCCCCCAACGGGGGCCCCCCCGGCCCCCCAAACCCCCTTTGGGGGGGTTTTTTTCCCAAAAAATAGGGCCCCCCTTTTTTCCCCCCTAATGCCACCCAATCTTCCCCTTTCCCGATTTTTTCCCCGTTGGCAAGAAAAAGACCTCGGAATTTTATGCTTTTAACCCCAAAAGGGATTCACCAAAAATTACCCCGGGGGTTTGGGGAAAAATTTTTGGAAAAAAAGGGGGGGCCCCAAAAAAAATTATCCATAAGGAAAAAAGCCGGGGTTTTGGGGAAAAAAACCCCTTTTTTAAAAAAATGGGGCAATTTAGGGCCGTTTTTTGGGTCCCGGGGAAAATTTGAAACCCCAACCCAAAAAAAGGGAACCCCCCCCGTAAAGGGAAAAAATAAATGCCCGGGTTCCAAACCCAAAATTTTGGGGAAAATTTTTTAGCCGAAACGGTTTTTTTTAAATTTTGCCAAAAGTAATTTGGGAAAAACGTTTAAAAAGGTCCCGGGAGATTTAATTGGAAAACTGTGGGGCCCCTGGGCTGAAATTTGGGGGGAAAAAAAAGGGTTTTCCCTGGTTTTAAAAAAAAACCCCCAAATTTGGGGCCCGCCCAATGGGCCCCAAAAACGGGAAGGGGGCTTTTTTGGACCCCAAAAAACCCTGTTTCCCCCCCGGCCCTTTTTTGGGGAAAAACCCCTTCTTTTTTTTAGGGGGGAACCCCAACCCCCAAAAACCCCCCCCCAATTTTTTTTTAAAACCGAAAAAAAAATTTTAAATTTCCCTTTAAACGGGCCCCTACAAAAAAGGGGGAATTTCCCCCCAATTTTGGGCCTTTGGGGGCCCCCTAAACCCCCCAAAAATTTAAAAAAAGGGAAAAATTTTTCCGGGGGCCCCCCCCACCCGGGCGTTTTTTCCGTTGAAACCCGGAAACCCCTGGCTTTCAAATAAACCCCGTTGGGGAAAAAATTTTTTCCAAAACCCAAATTTTAAAAATTTGGGAAACCCGGGCAATGTCCAAATTATTACAAGGGAAAGGCCCCAAAAAAAACCCGGGGAAAGGGGTACAAATTTGGGTTCCCCAAAGTTTTGGGGTTAAAAAAAAGGGGGGTTTCCGGGGGGGATTTTGGGGCAATAAAACTCGTGGGGCCCCCCTTTCCCCCAAAAAGAAAAAAACCGGGTTTTTTAAAATTTTCATTTTTTGTAAATTCCGGGCATAAAAAAAGGAAATTTTTTTTTTTGTAAACCCCCCTTCACCCTTTAAATTAAAGGCTTTTTAAGGGGAAAAAAAAAGGGTTTTCCTTAAAGAAACCAGATGGGGCCCCCTTTTTTCACCCTTTCCCCCCAAAACCCATTTTTTAAAAAAAAAAAGGGTCAAAAAGTTAAAGGTTTTGGGGTTTAAAAAGGGGGGTCCATTTTCCTGGGAAAAAATTCCCTTTTTCCATCCCGTCCCCCTTTTTTTTTCCCCCCTTGGGAAATTTTAATTTGGAAAAGGAATCGGAAAAACCTTTTTAGATTGGAAAACACCCCAATTTTTTAGAAAAAACGTTTTTTTTAAAAAACCCTTGGGACCAAATTTCCCCTTTTCCCCTTTTGATTTTTTTTTTTTCCAAAAAAGAAAAAAATGGGGTTTTCCCCCCTTCCCGGGTCAAAAATCCCAAAAAAAGGGCCTTGTCCCAAAAAAGTTTTTAAATCCAAAAAATTTTTTACCAAAAAAAAAAGTTTATTTTAAACCCCACTCGGGAAAGCCTTTTTTTTTTCCCCGGCCCAAACTCGGTGTTTCACGGAAAGGTTCGGGGGTTAAAAGGGGGATTGGGGGGTGAAATTTAAAAAAAAAAACCCTTTTTGGGCCCCCCCACTTTAAAATTTTGGAGTTTCAGTTTTGGGTCACATGGAAAACCCCCTTAAACCCAAAAAAGGGAAAAAAACAATTTTTAAAAAACCCTTTTTAAATTTAATTTGGGGTTTTAAATTTTCCCCAGGGGCCCCCGGGGGTTTTTCCCTTTTTTTGGGATCCCCCCAAAAAAAAAGAGAATTTGGGGGGCCCCCAAGGGGCCCCCTGGGAACCTAATCCTTTTCTTTGACCTGAGATTTTTTTCTTTTACGAAAAAAATTTTTTTAAAAAACTTTTTTTTTTTAAAACAATTTAGGAGGAAACAAAAAATTTTTTCCTTTCCCCCCCTTTTTTTTTACGGTAAGAAAGGTTTCCCGGGGAAAAAAATTTTAAACTATTTAGGGGAAAAAAAAACCCCCCCGAGGGAATGAAAATCCCCCCCAATCCTTTTTCCAAAGGTTTGTTTCCAAACCTCCGTATTTTTAAAATTCCCCAAACCGGGCCACCCCAACCCCCCCGGCCAAATTTGGGCCAAAGGGAAAAAGGGGTTTTTAAAACCGGGTTTTTAAAAATCCCTCCAACCCCGGTTTGCCCCTTGGGCCCCCAATTAAAAAAAATTTTTAGGGCGGTTTCCGGGATTTCGCCCGGCCCCCTTTCCCCGGGGGGGGGAAAAAAAAAAATACATGGGGTTGACCGTTTTACCGGCCCCACCCGTAAAAGGGGGGTTGGGGGGCCCCCCGGATTCCGGATGGGCCCCGGGGGGTTTTTTTTTTTTAGGGCAATTCTTTCCCAAATTTTTTTAAATTCCCCGGGGGGAAATAGTTTTTCCCCCAATTCCCCCTTTTAAAATTTTTAATCGGGGAGGAAACTGGTTGATAAAAAATTTTCCTTTAAATAAACCCCCTATTTTTTGGGGTTTTACAAAAAACGTTTTAACCGGAAATTTTTGGGGAAAAAAGCCCAAAAACTCGAAATTTTTGGGACCCCCAAAATTTGTAAAACCCCAAAAAATTTTGGGGGTTTGGGCAAAATGGGTTATGTTGATTTAGCCCATTTCAAACCCCCGGAAAAAGGGCCCCCGATTTTTAAAAATTTTGTTTTTAACTAAATTTTTCGCCCCTCTTAAAGAGGGGGGTTTTTGGCTTTAAATTTTGAAAAAAGGGGTATGGGGTTTAAAAATTTTTAAAAGGGGGGGGTTTGTTAAAAAACGAAACCAATTTTCCTGGGAAAAAAACAATTTTTGGGGAGAGGGTTTTTTTACTCTAAAAATTTTGGGTTAAAGGAAAGTAGGTTTAAAAATTTTCCCCTTTAAGGTTTTAACCCGGGGCATAATTCCCGGGGGGGGAAAAACAAATGAAAGGGCCCCTTTTAAAAAAGTTAAATTTCCAAAAAAAACCTTTGGAGCCCGTATTTTTAAAAAAGGTTTCCCATCTTTATATGTTTAAAAAGCCCCCCAAAAAACCAGGCCAAAATTTTTCCAAGGGAAAACCCCCAAAAAATTAAACTTTTAAAAAAAAATTTTTTTTTTCCCCCCCCAAAAAAAACCTTTTTTTAAAAAAAATTTTTTTTTTTCAGGAAATTTTAGGGTTTTTTTTTCAAATTTTTTTTAAAATTGGAAAAGAACCCCTTTTTGCAACAAATTTTTTAAAAAAAGAGTTCCTTTTTTTTTGGGGGTTTAAAAACTCTGCCTAAGTACCCGGGGTTTGGGTTTAAGGCCGTAAGGGGGCGTTTTTCCGGGAGGGGACCAAAATTTTCCTAAGGTTTTTTAAAAGGGGGCCCCCGGGGGGGGCCCAAAAATTTTAACCTTTCGGAAAACCCCTTTAAATTTTTTTGGGAAAATTTTCTTTTCCCTTTTTAAAATTACTTAAAGGGGCAGGGCCCGCCTTTCCCCCCCTCCCCTTTTAACAAAAAGGGTTTCCCCTGTAATTTTACTATAAATTGGGTTAACCCCCCAAAAAGTTTTCCCTTTTCCCCCTAAGAAAAAGGCTTTTTTCCTTTCCCGGGGATTTTAAAAATAAAGGGGCCCCCAATCAAAACCCCCTTTTTTTAAAAAAATAAATCGGGGCCCTTACTCGGGGGGGGTTTTATGGGTTTAATTTTTTTAAAAATCCCCCAATGGCATAACTGAGCTGCGGGTAAGGGGCAAAGCCACCCTGAAGGGAGGCTGCTCCAACTCAGAAAGGGAAAGGTTAACTTTGGGGCATCGACTCCTCTGTGAAACACTGAGCTGAGCCCAAGATGTTACTTCTTGCTTTTCTCAAGACGATTCCAAAAGTGAGGGGTCTGCAGGTTACTTTCTCAACAACTCAACAAGCTCTTAAACCTGGTGAGAATTCTTCATATTAACCTGTGATCCGGATTAACACAAAACTTTAGCTTTTTTTGCCAGGGAATGTTAAGGAATTTTCCTTTTTAAACTTCATCTCTGATGAATTATTAACAATATAACTATCTGTCGGGGTCCACAGTACCCAGTCGAGAAACTCCTTTAACTGCTTCAAATCTGTCTCGGGGGAAACTGTGAGTTTTAGTGGAATTTTGTAACTGAATCAGGTTTATTCAGTTTAATGTGAGTTCTTGCTAGTGAGGCTGATTTCATATCCCTTCTCTATTTCGTAGTATTCTGTTTCCAATAATTTATGGCTTATTGCTGCAGCAGCTGAGCCGGGAAATGGTGGTTTCAAGTCATCAGTTAAAATGACCTAATGTTGTCAGCGTGTTTCAACTTATAAGCAGTGGTCTCACACCAAAGGGAAAGGGGACATAATCTGTAGTTTCCTTTTACCTACTTGAAAGAAAAAATATTTCAGATTGGGAAGACCCATACAAACTATTTTGAATATTAAAGTTTTTCTTTCCTCAATGTGTGAAATGGCTTCTCAAACTTCTGCTGTCTGAAGATCAGTTCCTGTGCTCCTTGTCTGGATGTGTTCACTGATCCAGTCACAACACCATGTGGACACAACTTCTGCAAAAGTGCATCAATGATTACTGGAATACCAAAAAGAACATGTGTCCACTGTGTAAAAAGGTTTTCTTCTCAAGACCTGAGCTGCTCGTCAACACTTTGTTCTCTGAGATGGTTTCTCAGTTCAGACAGTCGACTCAGCAGAAAGCCAGCAGCAGCAGCTCAGAGCAACAAGAGTCCAGACCAGGAGAAGTTCCCTGTGACGTCTGCACTGGAACCAAACTGAAGGCCCTGAAGTCCTGCCTGGTGTGTCTGGCCTCCTACTGTGAGACTCACCTGGAGCCTCACCTGACAGTTTACGCCTGAAGAGACATCAGCTGATGGACCCTGTGGAGAACCTGGAAGACAGGATGTGTCTGAAGCACGATAAACCTCTGGAGCTGTTCTGTAGGACCGACCAGGCGTGTGTCTGCATGCTCTGCACTGTGTTGGACCACAAGATGCACAATGTTGTTCCTCTGAAACAAGAATGTGAAGGAAAGAAGGTGGAGCTGCAGAAGACAGAGGCTGAAACTCAGGAGATGATCCAGAAGAGACGCCTGAAGATTCAGGAGGTCCAACACAACGTGAAGCTCAGTGAGGAAGATGCAGACCGAGAGAAAGCAGAAGGTGTTCAGGTCTTCACTGGTCTGAAGGAGTCTGTGGAGAGGAAAGCTCATCACTACGATAGAAGAGAAGCAAAAAGCACCAAGAAACAGGCTGAAGACGCCATCAGAGAGATGGAACAGGAGATCTCTGATCTGATGAAGAGGAGCACTGAGGTGGGAAGCTCTCCCTCTGAAGACCACCTCCACCTCCTCCAGAGTGTCCAGTCCTCAACATCCACCATCCACCACCCACCAAGG
>NW_026613303.1:0-24535 GCF_029220125.1 Pseudoliparis swirei
TTTAAGACAATTTAAGACTTTTTAAGGCCTTATTTTTTGGAAAAGCAATTTAAGACTTTTTAAGGACCCGCGGACACCCTGCAAACAGTGTTGACTGTAGACATGCACATTATAGCTTCAGTAGCCGAAACTAACCAGTACCTCCATTACAGAATACTACAGTCAGTTTGTAGAACTTTCGTAAAACACAAAGAGTGGAGACTTTTGTGGGATCTATTGACATAATGTGATATAATATGCATAACTATGTTTTTATTAGTGTACCTGCAGTGTTAATTTTGTTAGCTTAGAATTATCCCTTCATACGATATAGAAAGTGGGTCCTCTTCACGACTGTGGGCAAGTGTGGCTCAAAGGTAAACAGGGAAGAATCTCTCCACGATGGGATTAATAACGGATACATGATTATTATTATATAAC
This sequence comes from Pseudoliparis swirei, assembly GCF_029220125.1. Taxonomy (NCBI): domain Eukaryota; kingdom Metazoa; phylum Chordata; class Actinopteri; order Perciformes; family Liparidae; genus Pseudoliparis; species Pseudoliparis swirei. The sequence goes on from NW_026613303.1 coordinate 421, forward strand.
CAGTGACTACCTTTGATAGAGCCTTAAGAAGATGGTAAAGACGGAGTTAAATAAATTAAATCAAAAAATAAATTATACAATCAGACTTCTTGTTGGAACCAGAGGAGTCGTCCCCTGCTGGTTAGTAGAGAGAATGTAAGTTTAACCCTCGAGGGCAGTGGTCCCCAAACTAAGGCCCGCGGGCTGGGTAAGGCCCACTTCCACATTTGGCCCGGCCCCCTGAACAATAACAGAGACAATTTATGATTTTTCTTTCAGTCTGGCCACGCAAATCCTAGACTAGCCCCTGTCAAATCGACGAGAATAATGGTGCAAAGGTTAGTTAAGAGAAAAATGTATTCAGAATGCAGGGTATCTTACCTGCAGTGGTCAGATGATTATTTGTGTGTTCAATGCAAAGAAAAGGCTGTTTGTTTCATCTGTCAAGAGGCGGTGGCGGTATTCAAAGAATACAATCTGCGCCCGGCCCCCATCAGAGAAGGGAAAAGTTATTATATAAAGATTTTATATAATGTGAGAGGGAAGCAGGCAGCCTTTGGAAAAATCTGGGGCCCCTTCATAGATATTCTGCCATCTCTGGACTTGGCTGATCGTGGTGGTGTGAGACCGGCGTCAAATTAAGTCCGCTGCAGGTTATTTATTTTTTATTTTGGTTTTATTTTGTTGTGAGTGCTGTATTGGTTTGTGTAGATATAAATGTGTACGGATGGGTGTAGGTAAACTGTGTAGAGACTGTGTAGATGTATAAATGAAAGGAAACTGAGAGCCATACAAGGGGAGGGGTGGGATGGGGAAAAGTTTGTGTAATGTTTTAGTTTTGTCTTTTTTTTTTTTCTTTTCTCTCCTTGTTTTCATCTTATGTAAAAAAAAAAAAAAACATCATCCTTGTGTGGTGATTTCTACAAGGTTATACATTTGTATATTTTCTTTTTGTAAAATAATATTTTCAGCATAACAAAATGTAAATGCTATTTCACTACAAAAATCTTTAAAAAAAAAAAAAAGAGAAGGGAAAAGTTGTGTGGCCCTCACAGGAAAAAGTTTGGGGACCCCTGCTCTGGGGTCATCTTATCGATTGTACACAATTTCTTAAATTCACCTTTAAAGGCGATGGCATATGATTATAACCAGGTGTTTGACATCAAAAATAGCAGAACAATCTCAGCTCTCTATATAATGAGGCACACTTGTCCTAAGGCACAAGTGTAAAGAGATAATATGGCCCCGCATCAACTTAACTCAAGGAAAACTGGAGGTTAATTTGGTGAAATTTAAAATGAAAAATTTGATTTTTATGGCGTGACGGTGTTTTACACTCATGGTGCTGACCGGAAGTGGTGACCGTTTTTATTCACTGGAAATTCATATGAGCGGGCCAGCTCTGGCCGGATGTGAAGTAATGGTGTTTTACTTGGAAGGTGCTGACCGGAAGTGGTGACACTGATTTCGCTTGACGCCGGTTAAGTAAATGTTGTACTGCTGGCTGCATGGAAAGAAAGCTGTGCAGTGAACGGACGGAGTGGACGCTTTCTGCCCGACGGGGGAGAGGAGCTTTATTTACGTATTTTCCTTGGATAAAGAACATATTCGTTGTCCACCAGGGAGAGGAACACCGCGGCAAACATGTACGTTGGTTCAAATGTTTTACTTTTCTTCTTCCAATTCAAAACGCTATACCCTCATGTGTAACTCGCTGTGACGCCACATTGTTTATCCCGCTAACTTCTCCGGGTTAGCCGTGGTTAACCTCCATGGGCTTTAACGTCTCTACGTCCCGCTCAGCGGTCTTTCTCCTCGCTGCCTCTTGTCGGATAAACCCGGGTTTACAAATCTCTTAACTCTGCCGTAACGTTACCGACTCGAGCTTCAGTCCCGCGGCGGGGTTGAGGAGAGAGAGAGAGCCGTGTAGAGAAAGAAAGAAAGTTGTGTTTCAGCGGCCCACTGCTGCGCGAGCGCTGTCACTCACAGTCCGGAGCTGTCAGACGTGTCACTTGATTAGGTAAAAATGAGAAGAAGAAGAAGAAGAGGAAGAAGAAGATTCATTTGCGCGTGCATGAGACGGTACCTGTGGTCAAGGGCAGTGTGCGCGTGACCGAAGCTCGTGACAGACATGTTGCATCTTTGAATATTGTAATCAGAGATTGAGACATGATGGAACAAGTTACTGTGTGTGTACACATTTAAGTAGAGTTGGGCTAAACGCTTTAATATTAATCAAGTAATTTGTAGTTATGTACAATCAGTTGTATCATAGCATTTATTATGTGTTAGATGTAAGCTTTTAAGATATTTTTCAAACTGCAAGAGAATCCAATTTCCCGATTTTATTATTTGTTTGACTAAATACCTTGATGGGGATATTGTGTAGGGTTGACTATTGGTGCTCCCTCAAAATATTTGCAATGAGATTTTTTTGGGAGAAATAACCATCAGGAATGTGGATGCAGTATAATGACTAAGTGGATAATATCCAAAAGAAAATGACAACAGATGTTTGATATAGTGTTATGGTATAACTAAGATGATATCGAGTCTCATATCCAGATGTGTGTGTGTGTATATTTATTTATATATACCCCAGTTTAACAACAAGAAACAAATATATACAACATCAACAAATGTATTGGGTCACATTTGAAGTGTGTCCCTGGCTGTAAAAAAACTCTTACAATTAATTAATATTTCTTGATAGCCTATTTTTACTCCTTCATTAAATGATTTTAATGCAAAATCCAAAGAAAAAAAACACGTTACTCGGACATTTAAATGGATCAAAGATGTTTATTCATCAAAGAAAGGATCGTGACCTTGCAAGACGAGTTAGATCTAGTTTCCACGCTCGGGGGGGCTTATGAAATAATCTCCAAAGGGAGAGTCTCGGGCAACACACTTAACTGAGTTATCGATTATCTTATTTAATATCCAATCCAATTTATTTATATAGCACATATTAAAAACAGAGGGTTTAACGAAGTGCTTCACAGTAAGCATAGCATAATAATAAAATATAATATTACAGTAGTAGATAAAAGGCATACAAACAAAATAGAGAGAAATCAATATATGAGCTCATTTGCTTACTATTCCAGAACATAAATGTGAACGTTGGACAGTCCAGGTCCAACGTTCTTCTTCCATCTCGAAGACGTATTGGAGTTAAACGTTTTTTAAATTTCAAAGTCTCTTTGTGTCACTTTCTTATGATTTTATTGATCAAGTGTAATCAATCCCCAACAACAACCATCAGAATGTAGAAAGGAACGAAATAAATTTGTTTTATGTTTTCATGTAGATTGGTGTCTCGCCTTTTTTTTAAAGGACATTATTATCATTTAATTGGGAACAGTCTGCTTCAATAAAGTCACCACTGCAAACATGAGAGGGATTCTATAAAATTACTTTTATTTATGTTTTATCATTTAGAAATGAGCAAATTATCTTTTTTCAGCTTCTCAAATCTGAGGATTTCATGTTTTTGTTGTTTTAAAATAATTGTAAATGTAATATTTGCATTGTTGGTGAGATCCAATCACGTGTGCTCTGGTATCTTGTGAACTGTTCAACGAGAACCGTCATCTTTTAGAATAAACGACACATTTATTGATAATGACAATAACTCTGCAGCAGCCTGATGAGCCGTCTGTCTGCTGCAGAGTTAGTGTCATTATCAATAAGAGACAACATTCTTGGCATAGTTTTGAAATACAGCACACACTGCAGTAGTACTCTGAAACACACACACAGACAAAATCACTCTGACTCTCTCACTCACTCTGACACTCTAACTCACGCACACACACTGACTCACACACATTAACTCACACACACTCACTCTGACTCTCTCACTCACACTCACTCTGACTCACACACTCACTCTGACTCGCACACACTCACTCTTACTCATGCACACAAACTCACACACACTCACTCTGACTCACACACTCACTCTGACTCTCTCACTCACACTCACTCTGACTCACACACTCACTCTGACTGACGCACACACATTGACTCACACTCACTCTGACTCACACGCATACAGACCAGGGCTCCAGACTAACTTTTTAAACTAGGAGCACAGTGGCCCCTAACTTAAAATTTTAGGGGCGCAAGCAGAACATTTAGGGGCGCACACTATAAATCGACTTGCAAAGTTTTCCCATCATTTTTACTGTATTACTGATCAATAATTTGACAATATACAATCTTATGCCTGTTTGCCTTCATGAACTGCAAAACATTCACAACAGAGAACTCTTCAGAAGTTACTGTATTGAGTTTAAACATATTTTAAGAGAAAACATACCTTGAGCATGTGCATGTTGCACTTCGATGTGGCCAATCAAAACATTTGTTGGTTTCTAGAGATGCACCGATCAGGTTTTTGGTGCCGATCACCGATCACTGAAATCAGTATCTGCCGATCACCGATAATACCAATCACTGAAATCAGTATCTGCCGATCTGATAATACCGATCACGGTGTCGATTGAAGCATTCTATTTATTGTGTAGCATTATTGCCTAGGACTATGAGGAAATACATATATAAAGCAACTCAAACATTAAAGAAATTACCGATTTCTTTAAACATTTAGGACTTTTACTTTGAAAAATTTCCTAATTGATACATTAAAATTGTTTGATTGCTATTGTAGGGGATTTCAGATATGTATTGAACACATATGCATCATTCATTTCCTGGAACTCTTGGGGAAATCTATATACAGGACTTTTCTTAACATACAAAAGTCTGACTTATTTTTATAAACTCTTCCTTGGTCCAGTAAAAATGTTTTAATGTTAGCATCATTTAAGCTAAATCTCAGAAACGATCTCTAAAGATACAAAATCAGTTCATTGTTTACTTTTATATGTTCGTGTATGATTTGTCGACATCTTATTTTGAAAAACGGATGTTGTTTCACGTGGTTCTTTCCGCTAACTTTGCAAAACCGGATGATGTCACTTAAATCCTTCCGCTAACTTTATCAAAACCCTCACGCGCTCCCGATCTAATGCGTTTACCGTCAACATCAGTCTCTAGGGGCAGACATGGAAGTGTCGGCTGAGTTGACCCAGAGATTCAACTCGGGGGACGGGGACGCCGCTCGGTGCGTGAGGATCCCCTCGTGGACCTCTCACTCTGCGGCCCTCGCCGGGCGCATCGTCTCCGTTGCGATGCGCCTCTTTTCACACATTAGCCTATAACCGTGGTCATCCCCCCCCGGTTTTCGTCTCCTTTCTTCTTCTTCTGGAGTTAATGTCGGTTAGCAAACCAGTCATTCAGGCATTACCGCTAACTATAGTTGGCTGAAGTGTAGAACAAGTTTGTCAGCAACACAAATATTTAATAACAACAACAAAAAATCTGCTAATTTACTGGTCGCGCATGCGCGAGTTGATGAAAAATTTACTCGCACTGTGTCTAATTTTAGGCGCAAAATGCGACCATTTGGTCGCAGTCTGGAGCCCTGCAGACACTCACTGACTCTCACTCACTCTGACTCACTCATACACTCTGACTCCCACACTCACTGACACACACAGCCCCGTTTGCTTGCGTTCCACATGTGTAACAGGTGAGAAACAGCCGACTGTGGGAATGCTCCCTGAGCGTGGCTCCCCCGGAGCCGTGGACAGTCGGGCCTTTGTGCCACTCGCTGTCAGAGGACCTAATTCAGCTAATGACCGCAACGCAGAGAACAAGCTGCATGACACGGATACGCAGCGCAGGGCGGACACCGGACTCGCTCGTCCGATTGCCATTTACCGTGTGCCGTACTTGCCCTCCACGTTATCTGTGTCCTTGTGGTCTTTCTGGGGCTGTGATGCAGTGCAATGGTTAGATGGACAACTCTGGGAGATGTTTGGCAGGATGAATAATAATAATTCAGGTGTCATGTGTTTGTTGTGTTGAAATTGGGCTACAACTTAATTTACTTGTGCATCCCAAACAACATAACAAACACAGTTTTACATTCCTGTAGCATTTTTATTTATTCATTTTCATTCAATTCGGTTTATTTTGTACAGCCCAAAATCACAAAATACAAATCCTCAGAGGGCTTTACAATCTTTACACATACAACATCCCTGACCTTTGACCTCACATCAGATCAGGGTAAAACTCCCCAAAAGAAAATGCATTGGCAGCTTGATCCCTGGTTCCACTCGTTCATGCTGAGCTCCCTCCCGTAAGCTGAGCCTGCCGTAAGACAGAATCCTGATGGCACCTTGATGGTCGCCAGAATGATTTTCAATGGAAGCTTCAAACTGATGCTCAATGGCGCCGCGTGTTTCCTAGTTTTCAGCACTTCGATGACGCAGTGAGGCATCAACCAATCGGATGTTTTTGTTTCGCTATGTCTGGTCCTCTTCTCTTTTCACACAGTTCTCCGAGTAGCTCCTCCCATCAGTGTATGAAAAGGTGAATGATGTACAGTACATTTACCATTTACATGTGTTGGCAAACCATAAACCTCCTCTGAGGCCCAAAAAGTAACCTGACAAGGTTCACCCAGCATGCATTCTGATTTTTGGAAGGCCTTAAACCTCTGTCTCTCGCTCTCTAGCTCTCCCACACACACACACACACACACACACACACACACGCACATGTATGCATGCTCCTTTGAAGTTAATGACTTCCTCTGGTGGAGTCGACTTCCTTAGAGAACTGGACAAACAGCCAATTAGCACACACACAAATGGAGATAGAACCACTTATATAGACACACACACACACTCTATTAAAGTTTTAATGGGAGTAAATGACTTTGACTCTTCAGATGGACCGTGCCGTGAAGCCTGGAACATTTGTGTTTGAAGTGACCAGCGGCCTCTAAACCTGCACCATGACTCTGTGTAGATCATATGCACTGTGGTCACATTATTAGTAGTAGTTATAATATTTTAAATAGCGGTATCAATTGGATCGTTTAGTTTCACCCTTCATCTTTAAAGGCTGCGTTTCTTTTTTTGGTCAAAATCTCCACTTCAGTAGCACCTACGTCTGACTCTCCGAAGCTACTGAGGGGTTTGTTCACACTTCATTTATAGCCTGTATTATGCAATATTTCCTGACCCAAGAAATTGAGAAATTTGTATTTTATTTTTTACTGTTGACACAAAATGTCCTCAATCTAATGTCGCTAAAACAAGCCTTTTGAACCAGTGTTCATATTTCTGTTCTGGAATTGGATGCGAGATGATGCCTTCTGTACATATTCATAATTTCTCAGGAACATAATTGTTTTAATGTAAGTAACAAAGTACTTCTGGCTCCTCTATTAGTCCCATGTCTTGACTTCCACATCTGGGAGTCTCCCCTTGGAGAGATGAAGTTGAAGGAGTTCACCGGACCGACCGATATTTTTCCCCTCGAACTTCGAGATCTTCTCTCGAGGAAGAAAAAGATTTCAAACTGGACTTCTTGAGAGAAGACTTTAGATCAAACTGATCGTGTATCAGTAGATGTGATGGCAGCGGAGTGAACACGTGTGGTCAACAAACCATTTAGAGTCGCCATCAGTCGTTAAGCACACATGGGTGGAACCTTAAGAAAACACACTGACACTGGATCACAGTTATTATCCAACCTGACGCCACCTCTGACTCAGCATACACGTTCAGGTTCTCTTGCTAATAACGGAGCCGTCGCAGTAATCACGCACTGCACCGACTAAAAGAGCCAGTTAGCCCTCCTATGAGAGTTTGGTCGTTGTGTTATTTTCAGCACTGAAACTCATTCTCATTCTTCAGCATTGCTCCCTCCTTATGATGCTTGGCAATAATCAGGGTCCGTACGGTCACCTGGAAAAGTCCTGACATTATAAAATGGTTTACACTGAGTTTTAAATAATGAATATGCTTTTAAAAGAAAGACGCTCAAAATATAATGCCAGCATACGCTCTTTCATACTCGCACATTTTCCGCGCTGCAAGTGAACGCACCTTAACTGACGCAACATAAATGTTTATTATTTAATCAAACTATTGTCTCTTTAATTTGTTTATATACTGTATGCTTTGGAATTCACATTGTTAGTTTAAATACGACATTTTCTCACTTTTCATGTATACACTGAGATTCTAAAAAACATATTTGGTCATGGAAATTTGGTTTAAAGTCCTGAAACCCATTGGTCAACATGTGTGTGGATGCTGTAATAGGGTCACCCATAGCAACAACAAAAAAACTTTCAGTTTTTCACCTGTTATTGCGGTGATTGTCTCTCCTATCTCCTCTGATGGTGTTCAGGTGAGAGATTATATGAGGATTACTGACCTTTTGCCTGTTGGATATTATGGCAACATACGAGTTGGTGAAAGACACGCATTGTGTTCACGAGGAGCCTCGCCCAAGGATTGCGTGTTATAGTTTATAAAATGATGGATTGTCAGGATTTATTCATTTCCAAAAAAATCTAAATGGTTCATACGGTCATATGGAATACCTGGAAAAGTCCTAGAATTATAAAATGGTTAATTCTAGGCTAGGAAAAGTCCTTGAAAAAAATGAAATCACAAAAGATTTGGAAAAGACCTGTAAATCCATTGGTCAACATGTGTATGAACCCTGTAAATGGTTGTTTTCCCTCTTTGAGGGCGGACTACACGACTCACTGGAGTTGACCTGTAAACTTCCCGGCCCACTGCAATGTATTCTACCTGCGATGTGAGACCGGTCGGTGTTAGTTGGATGATATCATGCTGAAGCAGAGCTCTGTCTGCATCTGTGTCTTTAAGGGTTGTCACTACAAAGTAGGAGAGGTGAATTGATCCTGGACGGAGAATCTGTTGTTAACTCTGGATGAAAGGTGTTGGTAACAAAGAGCACACAAAGCAAACAGAGCGCTGAGTCACGGTGAGGCCAACACCGCAGAGCTGCATCATGTAGGGAAGAGGGATCTCTCTGGATCCACTTCTAAACATCTTTAAAGATACTGGACAAAAAGTATACCGCTTATTTCTGCGGCCATTACATTTGTTCTGGTTCTACGTCTCCAAACGCTTCAATCAGCTAGAGACAACAGAGATGTTCCCATATCTGAACTTGTACTGGGCAACTGTGGCTCAATGGTAGAGCAGGGTCTTCCTTCAATCAAAGGACCGGCGGGTCGATCCCGTTAGTCCATGTGGATGTGTCCTTGGGCAAGGCGCTTAACCCCACAGTGCCCCCTGCAGGCTGTTCCTGTGGCATATGAATGATAGTCCTGTTGGGCACTGGCACCGTGGCTCCTCCCATCAGTGTGTGAATGGGTGAATGATGACGAGTTGTGTTAAAGAGCTTTGAATGGTCAGAATACTAAATCATTATTTTGTGTGTATATGTTTGTTTGTGTATGTATATTTATAAATGTGTGTGTGTACAGTATATGCCTGTATTTATGTGTGGGTGTGTATAAGTGTATTTATATATGTTTGTGTGTACGAGTGTATTTAAATATGCATGTGTGTATATATATTTACATATTCATATATAAATGTTTACATATGTATAAACATATTTATATATGTATATATCTATATAAATGTGTGTATATATATTTATTTATATATGTATGCAGTGCTCATGGACCACGCTTTACATCAGGGGTATTCAACTAAAATTTGAAGAGGTCCAGCAAAGGTCCAAAAGATCATAATGTCTAACTATTTAGCGTGATGTATATTTAAGTAGCCTGGTAGTTGTATCAACATCTGCATGTAATCAATACCTGTCAAATCAAATGAGTTCAGTACGACTAAAACACTTTAACAATATTTATTATCACGTAACCCAGAACTGGAAATATGTGTGACAGCAGATATGTATAATGTTCACTCGTGAACTAAATAAAAGTAGTGCTGCATTTTAAACAAAAATAAATACAGAGGGAAAATGGTGCATGTTCAAATAAAGTGCTTAACTTCAGAAAAATAAAATAAAGGGAGGACAAGTTTAAATGTCCCCGTTTCTGTTTCAGTCCCAACCAATTTTACAGAAAATAAATCTCAAGACATCTTAACAATTTAACAGTTTTAGCGGGTCACTCTTACAGTATATCCCACTCCTCCACTTAGTGGGGGAATCGAGCTCTAGCTTGTCCTGCCAGGATTTTAAACCTGGGCTTGAATGGAGTCATGTGGAGGTGCTCATTGGTGAGGCTCGAACAATATTTATTTTTGATGATGTTCATAGTCGAAAAAGCTGCCTTGCAGTTGTAGGTGGAGCCAAATGTGGTTATGATGTATACGTCAACTTTCCTCAAACTGGGAAAGCTGTCTCGGGGACCATTTGGAGCCAGAGAGTGGAAGGGTCAGTTCTTAGGAACTGCTCTTTCAGGGACACATCTGCTTGGAGATCAACTAGTTGCATCTGGAGAGGCCCAGAATTTACCAATTTAAAGTGCTGGGTGACTTCTTTTGAGAAGCCCCTGACATAAGTGATGATAAATGGGTTCTGAATGAACATGGTGAGCTGCTGTCCAAAGCTGAAGCTGTCGAAACGGTTGCTGAAGTTTATGATCAGCTCATCAGTGAAGTCAACAAAAGACATCTCTCTCTCCCTGAACCTGGACTGCTGGGAAGTGTGCAGTCTCCCTGCAGGTCTTCCTTCAACAACTCAAGTTTCTTTTGAAAAGAGCAGGCAGCTGTCATCAGTTCACACATGTAATTGTCCTTGCCCTGTAGCCTCAAATTCAGTTCATTCAGATGTGAAGTGATATCAAACAAAAAGGCCACATTTTCCATCTGTTTCTCATTTTCTAAAAAGAGAGAAAACGGTGTTGCCTTCTGATGTCTTAGCTCTGCCAAAAAAATGCTACTTCACTCCTGATGGACCAAAAGCGCGCAATGACCCTCCCCTTGCTAATCCATCTCACATTATTGTGCAGCAAAGAAATATTACTTCTGAAGAATTTAGCATAATTTATTGCAAATGTTCATATTTTCTATTATAAATTGTGTTGTATTGTTTTGCACCATGCACTAGAGATGCACCGATCAGGTTTTTTGTGCCGATCACCGATCACTGAAATCAGTATCTGCCGATCCGATAATACCGATCACGGTGTCGATTGACGCATTCTATTTATTGTGTAGCATTATTGCCTAGGACTATGAGGAAATACATATATAAAGCAACTCAAACATTAAAGAAATTACAGATTTACAGAATTACATTTAGGACTTTTACTTTGAAAAATGTCCTAATTGATACATTAAAATTGTTTGATTGCTATTGTAGGGGATTTCAGTTATGTATGGAACACATCTGCATCATTCATTTCCTGGAACTCAGGACTTTTCTTAACATACAAAAGTCTGACTTATTTTTATAAACTCTTCCTTGGTACAGTAAAAATGTTTTAATGTTAGCATAATTTAAGCTAAATCTCAAACGATATATAAAGATACAAAATCAGTTAATTGTTTACTTTTATATACTCAGACATGTGAGAGTCGGCTGAGTTGACCCAGTGATTCAACTCGGGGGGACGGGGACGCCGCTCGGTGCGTGAGGATCCCCTCGTGGACCTCTGACCTCTGCCGGCCCTCGCCGGGCGCATCGTCTCCGTTGCGGTGCGCGGCGATTGAAACGTCTCTGATAGTTCTCGCAGATTTTATGTCATCTGATCGGCCAAGTTTGATCGGCCGTTTTGAGAACGCTGATCAAAACCGATAATGGGAATATCGGCCGATCAGAGCATCCCTAATTGTTGTTGTTTGTTCAGTGCCCACTTGTTGTATTAGGACCAGAAGTGACACAAGATGGTAGAGATCAGAATGATACGATTAACTTTGATGAAATAGTTAACAGTCCCACCTCTAAAGCGTACCCTGCTTTTTTAAATGGACCAGAATTTAACACATGAAGCATATACTTCTATACAACCAGAGGAGTCGCCCCCTAGTGGTCAGCAGAGAGAGTGCAGCGTTAACACATGAAGCATAGACTTCTATACCACCAGAGGAGTCGCCGCCTGGTGCTCAGGAGAGAGTGCAGCGTTAACACATGAAGCATTGACTTCTATACAACCAGAGGAGTCACCCGCTGGTGGTCACATGAAGCATAGAATCTATGCGAGACATAACACCACAATATTTATGTGTTTCCTGGATGCATCTAAAGCTTTTGATTGAATTAATCATTCCAAATTGTTCGTCAAATTACAAGAGCGAGGGTTGCCACCATATTTGATTAGGATTTTGCACTTTTGGTATTCACGGCAAACCATGCGAGTTAGATGGGGTAAGAGTGTATCTGCACCCTTCCTAGTGACAAATGGTGTCCGACAAGGTGGAATACTGTCCCCTGCACTTTTAAATCTCTATATGGATGACCTTTCTAAAGAGTTAAAAGAGTGTAAGACAGGATGTATGGTGGGAGAAAGTCTCATTAACCATCTGATCTACGCTGACAACTTAGTGGTCCTGTCTCCTTATCGTGCTGGCTTACAGCAATTGCTCAGTGTGTTCAAGGTATGGGGTGCACGATGATATCGAGTTCAACTCCAAAAAGAGTGTTATCATGATAGCTAAAACCAGGGAGGATCAGAAGCTACATTTTCCTTCATTCTTTTTGGGAGACCAGGAGCTAAATGTGGTTCAGAAATACAGATATTTGGGTCACATCATCAGGAACGACCTCAGTGATGATGACGAGGTGCAGCGGCAGTGTTGCCAACTTTATGCACAAGCCAACATGCTGGCACGTAAATTTCATGTGTACAGAAGACATTAAAACTGCTCTGTTTAGAGCCTACTGTACTCCTCTGTATACTCTGTAACTGTGGTGCAGTTACAGTAAAGGAGAAATGAAAAAGATTCAGGTGGCATTTAATGATACTTTCAGGATCCTGCTCAAGCTTCCGAGATGGATAAGTGCAAGTCAGATGTTTGTGAGCCGGAATGTTCCTACTTTTCATGCTGTTTTGAGGAATTTTATGTATAAATTTAAATGTTGACTAAGTGTCTCAGAGAATGTAGTTATAAAAGCCTTGGCTGACCCAGCACTGAGTGATACCAGGTATTTGTCTTGTTTCTGGAAGCAATGGAACATGTGTTTGTATGTTTTTTAATCCCGAATGACATCGATGTTCATATTCTATTTGGCGACTGTTACTTAGTGGTAAGCATGTTGACCTTCAATCAGACTATCGGCGGTTCGATCCCTGGCTCCACTAGACTATGTCGATGTGTCCTTGGGCAAGGCACTTGAACCCAATTGTCTCCCGTAGCTGTTCTACAGTGTATGAATGTGTCTGAAGGTTAGTTACTGCTGATGGACAGGTGGAACCTTCGCCAATCCCATCAGTGTATGAATGGGATAGAAGAAAGTTACATATATTTATGGGAAGAATGATATATATATATTACTAATTAATTTTCTTCCTTTGGGTCACAATACCTAAATTTAGCCTCATACGGGTCCATTACACGATTACACTTTATTTTTTTAAATGTGCATCCGTCCATAAAAAGATCCGTAGCCGTAATGCCAAGTTCGCATTCAAAACTTAAAACAAAACAAAGCGATTCCTTTTACCTTTTCAAAATAAAAGACTGATTCATCTATTAGAGAGAAAGTAGCACGAAGCCTCTATAAATTCTTCATACAATACAATATCATCTAGACATACATGTACGTCAAAACTAATAAAGTCAATATAAAGCAATCAATCGACCCAAAACAATCAACCTTCCATGGGGTTATTTACAGATGTCATGTAGAAAAGATCTATAGAAGTACAGGTTCAGATCTTCTGATATAGTGGATGTTTCTAAAATGAATGTCAATTCCGTCCGATAAAAACAGCGTTCAACACAACCTCGAAAATGTGTCTGCTGTTTTGAACGTTATTCTAACGCGGGTATTGATGCAGAGGTTATTCTCGGTGTGAAGCACATTAGACTGCCAACAAGCTAGTAATTGGCCCGCTGCACTCAAGTGACAGTTAAGCTGCTTATTGGCCAGCTGGAGATTAACCAGAAAGTCCCCACTTCACACACACACACACACACACACACACACACACACACACACACAGTCATGTGACGCTTAATGAAGGAGGGACAGCCTGCCAGCTCATTACCGAGCTGGTTCTACTAAAGCAGAACGTAACCAGAGCAGCACATTACAGTCTAGGGAAAAGAAATCCCTGCTGCAACTTCTCAGTAAAGGCCTTACAGCAAATAAATAGTAGTTCAGATACTTGGAGTAACATAGCCGAGTAATCAGATGTTGGTTCATGCATCAGTTAGAATGTTCTAAAAATCTGACATGATTTTTGAATTCAATTTTTTTAAATTGTGTTTTCACAATGCAAGAGAACATGCGGAGCATAGTTAGAAAGAAGATGAAAATAAAAAATACACGAGTAGTAAAAGTAAATAGATAATTCCCCACACCCAAAGAAGAAAGGAAAAAAAATAGAATGGTGACACAGCACAGAGATACCTCTGACACAGTGCATAATGAAATTCAGAGCTCCAGATAGTTACAGTCCTATGGTACTGTTGGTGTTGTACTCATGTATTCTAAATATAACTCTGTCGTGGTTAACGAGCTGGACCAAAGGGACACATTCATACTTCATAAAGACGAGCTGTGACAGCGTACCACTCCGGGTATGTCATTTGTCCGTCTGACTGGGGAGGGATTATGTCAACACCGGTGGCATCACAGGAGGCGGTCATGAAGCTACACAGGTGTGTAGTTGAGATTTAAAAAACGGAGCGCTGTGTAGTTCGAAGATGGGCTTGGGCGCCATCACAGGAGGCGGTCATGAAGCTACACAGGTGTGTAGTTGAGATTTAAAGTAAGTGGGGGGGGGGGGGGTAGAGAGTGGGGAAGAGGCCTCTTGGCGCCATGGCTGGTGTCGAGTTGCGACTGCTACTGATATGATTTACTCTGAAATATTAGGAAACGAAACAACAGTTTAGATTCTTTGTCTCCAGCTGACCCGCTTAAAAACAAGAACCCTGAGAAAGTGGCAGCGTGATGACATGCATCCCTGTCTGTTCTACTTCTACACAATCAATGCACGATATGTTCTCGAGATATTGTGTACAATCTGTGTTCTGCAAGATTTAGTGAGGCTACGGTGGCTTGAAGGTTCCCACAGAATGCATCACGCTGGTGCACGTTGAAAGCAAGCTGAAAAATATAATATAATAAAATATGTCTTAATGCTTTTCTTGTCTCTGATTTCTGATAATGTGACATTGTAAACGATCCATCTGTTTTTAAACGACGGTTCTGTTCAGTAACGTCTTGATGTAAATTATAACTTCATCATGTTTACAAGTGAGGGAATAAATCAAGAAGGAAGTAGTCATTGATATTTAGACTTCTATACAACCAGAATCGCCGCCCCCTGATGGTCAGTAGATAGAATGCTGCTTTAACACATGAAGCATAGACTTCTATACAACCAGAGGAGTCGCTCCCTGGTGGACAGAAGAGAGAATGCAGCTTTAACACATGAAGCATATACTTCTATACAACCAGAGGAGTCACCCCCTGGTGGTCAGGCCGCATATACTGTGACTGGGCCAGTGAAATGCATCGGGTGTATATGATAACTTTTGTTTGATAGTGCCAGACTTTCTATATTAGTATATTAACGTTGGTTTAACAGCCCAGTTCTAATGACCTAGGGCCTAATCTATTTCGCAGATGTTCTGCAGCTAAGTGGGAAATTCTAAAAATATAAAGTGGCATTCCCTGGATAAGGATAAAAATAATCGTATCCCAGTAACAGGAAACTGGTCAAACAGACACCCAGATAGAGGCTTCAGCACTATTCTTCATTCTGTGTGTGTGTGTGTGTTTGTGAAATACACTTACATTGTCTATACTTGACGCAACATTATTTAAACCGGTAATCCAATTTTGTCTGTCTTTTCGCTGTTTTTATTTATCTTTTACATGTTAAGATCACAATTTTTCAAGTTGCAGAAAAGCGTTGCGTCAAATAGCTGCTCAACAGCAATGTCGTCCGAGTAAGAGAAATACTGTTTGTGTTTTATGGGTGGGAGCGGCCTTGAACGCACCACCAGAGGGAGGCCTCGCAACACGGTGCTCATCACATGATGATACTCGGACAAGAACTGTTACTGCAAATGGCATTTCACTGTGATGGACTCGCAGTCTGCAGGAGGTTCTGGGTTCAATCTTCTGTACGGAAATGAACTGAAACTCGTGGCTGCCTGGTAGGTGAGACGATTTTAAAAAGGATGTTATGTTTTGGGAAGTGGCCAAAGGTTGTAGTTAAACTGCTGTAGCACTTTAAACCCGCTCTAGAGTTAATGATGTTGTATTCGCTGGCTGAGTGCAAGTTGCTTCAGCTAATGATAACGGAAGTTGAACTGGTATGGACCTATAGTAGAGCTACTTGTTTGGATTATGTTTAAGGTTATGCCATAGTGCACCTATGAGGGAAAAGGAGGAGTATTGGGTGAGTACTGGCAATGTGCCAACAAACGCAGCGAGTAAGAAGACTGCATGCTGGTGAACATAGATGTAAACGATACTAGATTTTGATAGGGCTGCAACAACGAATCGATAAAATCGATTATTAAAATAGTTGGCAACGAATTTCATTATCGATTCGTTGTGTCGCGCGATTATTACGGCGCTCAATAAGTCACGGAGTAGAAACAAAGTTGAGTTGAGCGCAGAGCGGCGCAGGAGAAACAAGAGCGGAGCGAGAGGAGAGCAGGCGCTGCGTTGAGAGCCAATCAGCGCTGAGCTGCTCCTCTGTTGATGAATCTAATTGGCTGCTGCTGCTCACGTGGCGCTGGATGCGGAAGTCATTCACGTCGTCGGAGACATTCACGGAGCTAAGTGCGCCTCCGGGGTGACGTTATGAACCCAGACACCAGGGCGCTACATGTCACTACGTGTGTGGCATTTCCACAAGAGTATAATGTAGAAAACGTGGTTATTTATTCCGTGGCGGATAGCGGAAAATATTTTTCCATGGAGAAAGGCAACGGAGATAAGCCACGACTCGCTGTGAGCGCTGCGCGTGCAGACACATTTAAATGAGCGGAGCAGCGCGTGCGCTCTGATCGCTCTTTTAATTAAGTATCGATACTAAAAATATGCTAAATCACATCGTTTTTAACGTGCGTGTACTTTGTTAGTATCGCTACACCGTGCAGCGTGACAGCAGCAGATGTAGCGGACTAACATTCAAGCTAACCTAATTTCCCAAACGCTGTCTACATCTGAACGCTGATTGGCCGAGACGCGACACGTCCCATCAAAGATGTTTTATTGCGAAGAGCACCACTTCACATTTTTTCCGCGTCTCACTGCAATCTCAACGGCAGCGGGCCAGGTGAAAAAAATTATAAATCTGATATTGTTCAGGGGGCGGGGCCACATGGGGACCACTGCTCAGGAGAGGAAAGCTGTCAGTCTTTGTGACGGTTCATCCACATGCTGACCAGTGGATCTCCAGGAACTTTCCATGACTTTAAACCAAATTTCCATGATTAAACATTTTGTGAAAACTCTGTACGTGACAAAGTGAGAAGATGTAGTATTTAAAATAACAATGAGAATTCCAAAGCATACCGTATATATACCGTGTAAATTAAAATTTGAATAAAACAAATTTGCATTACTTTTCCAAATATTTTGGGATTTTATTTTTTTCAATTACTTTTCTAGGCCTGCTAATAGCCATTTAAAAATTCCATGACTTCCAGGTTTTCCATGACCGTACGGACCCTGTTTTGAATAAAGGGTTGAAAATTAAAGTTTTTTTGTTTTTTTAATCGATAGAATAATCAACCGATTAATCGATTATCAAAATAATCGTTAGTTGCAGCCCTAGATTTTGAATCCTGTAAGAAATCCGCTTTGCAGATGATTAATGATTCATATTTCAAATTCATAGAACACTTTTGTTCAGGCCTCAGAAGCACACGGCGGTTTTACAAGAAAACATTGAATGAGTGGCGAAATATTGTTAAATAGTTGAAAGTCAGATTTTGCCCCTTATAGAGGTTGATACCGAGAAACTTCCTGAATACAGCAAAATAATGAGGGCAGGGTCTCTCACCACACATCGAATATGTTTTATGTATTATATACATATAAATATATATCTGTGTATATATATATGTATGTTTATATATATACATATATGTATGTGTGTATATATATGTGTGTGTGTGAGAAGTAGTCATTTTCTAATAGACTTCTATACAACCAGAGGATTCGCCCCCTGATGGGTATTAGAGAGAATGCAGCTTTAACACATGACGCATAGATTTCTATACAACCAGAGTAGTCGCCCCCTGGTGGTCAGTAGAGAGAATGCCGTTTTAACACATGAAGCATATACTTCTATACAACCAGAGTCACCACCCCCTGGTGGTCAGTAAAGAGAATGCAGCTTCAACACTTGAAGCATAGACTTCTATACAACCAGAGGAGTTGTCAGCATGACGCTGCCATGGCCAGGCTTTATGGAAGGCAATGTGTTTTCTGATCATACACTCTGTTTCAGTCGACTCAAATTTCCCAAAAACTGGATTGTGGTCTCAACACTATCCCAGATATTATTATTGTTTTACATCGGTCTTGAAGATGTGAATTATAAATCATCCGGGCAGCAGCCTCTGGTCTCCACGCCGAGATCTCTTAACGGTGTATTCTGTTGATCGCCTCCTCATGGGTCTCGGTGTGAGACGCAGAGATCTCTTGCTATGTGTGTGAGTCTGACGCTTCCTTTGTATCAGTGCAGGTGAGACAGCAGCTGCCCTTCACAGATAAACACGGAGCCTCACACAGCATGGCTGTCTCTTTGTGCGTAGAGATGGGGCAATGATTCAAGCCCTCCACTTGAAGCCGTTAGCCTCAACACAGCGCTGTGGAGAAGAATGTGTGGGAGTGGCCGCCTGCTGTTTTCTTGGTGTATGTGTTTGAGTAAAAAGATCCATGAGGCCCATAATCAGATGCTAAATCAATGCACAGTGATTTATAATACTATGAGACTCTGGAAAGTTATTACTGTGATAATCAACATATCAACAATCATAAAATGAGCCGTAGAAACTCGATAACCTGAGGCTGCATTCTCTCTCTGTCTAATTGACCACCAGCGGGCAACTCCTCTGGTTGTATATGTGTATATATATATATATTATTTCTTTATTTTTTCTTTATTCCATACTTATGGGTCCATAAAACAGACACAAATACAACAACAATCTATAAAATACAATAAGAGAACACCGGTCCAGCCATTGCAGCCAAAATGTCACTCGGGATTAAAAAACATACAAACACATGTTCCATTGCTTCCAGAAACAAGACAAATACCTGGTATCACTCAGTGCTGGGTCAGCCAAGGCTTTTATAACTACATTATCTGAGACACTTAGTTGACATTTAAATTTATACATAAAATTCCTCAAAACAGCATGAAAAGTAGGAACATTCCGGCTCACAAACATCTGACTTGCACTTGTCCATCTCGGAAGCTTGAGCAGGATCCTGAAAGCATCATTAAATGCCACCTGAATCTTTTTCATTTCTCCTTTACTGTAACTGCACCACAGTTACAGAGTATACAGAGGAGTACAGTAGGCTCTAAACAGAGCAGTTTTAACGTCTTCTGTACACATATGACATTTACGTGCCAGCATAAAAAGATGATACTTCCTGATGGCGCCGCGGACGGTCGCCTCGGTGTGTTGGTGCGCGATGTTTTTTGTTGTTTTCGTTTTAAATACTGTTTTCTGCTGGGATTCCCAGAGCTCTTTCACCAGAGAAGAGCTCTTGAACATCAGGGGAACAACTCCAGCGGATTTACTTCCAACGTTTTTAACTTCTGTGGAGTTACTGGACATTTTTGTAAAAGGTGTGCTCACCTTAGCCACGTGGTGAGGCGCCGGCGAGAGGGAAGCGATCAGGGCGCTTATGCGGCTACGGAAACGGGATCTCGTACAGCGCTGCCGGGCATATTTCTCTCCAACGTCCGCTCACTGTGCAACAAACTGGACGAACTCCAGCTGCTGGTGGGGAGAGACAGAGACTTCTCCTCATCCTCCGTTCTGTGCTTCACGGAATCATGGCTTAGTGGCTCGATACCAGACTCTGCGCTCCAGCTCGCTGGCTTCCAGCTGCGCCGAGCGGACCGAGACACGGAGCTCTCCGGGAAAAAAAAGGGTGGAGGAATCTGCTTTTACCTCAACAACGGCTGGTGCAACGACGTAACGGTGATCCGACAGCACTGTTCGCCGGACCTGGAATCTTTTATCATTCACTGCAAACCCTTCTACTCCCCACGTGAGTTCGCTTCATTCATCCTGGCCGGAGTTTACATGCCGCCGCAGGGGAACGTGCACGAGGCACAACAGACACTCGCTGAACAGATACGGTGTGTGGAGCGGACCTTCCCGGACTCTTTAGTTATTGTACTCGGGGATTTTAACAAAGGAAACCTCAGCCACGAACTCCCTAAATATAGACAGTTAATTAAATGCCCTACCAGAGAGAAGAGCATTCTGGACCACTGCTACACAACAATCAGCAGGGCCTATCACGCCGTCCCTCGAGCTGCACTGGGAAACTCTGACCACGTCATGGTTCATCTGATTCCCTCATACAGGCAGAGACTAAAGCTCTGCAAACCTGTGGTGAGGAAGTTCAAGAAGTGGACCAGTGAGGCTCTGGAGGATCTCGGGCATGCTTGGACTGTACTGACTGGGATGTCTTCAGGACTGCTACCAACAGCCTGGATGAGTACACAGAGGCTGTAACTTCCTACATCAGCTTCTGTGAGGACAGCTGTATTCCATCCAGCTCCAGGGTGAGTTATAACAACGACAAACCCTGGTTCACAGCGGAGCTCAGGAAGCTAAGACTGCAGAAGGACCAGGCATTCAGGAGTGGGGACAAGGACCTGTACACAGAGTCCAAATACAGGTTTAGCAAGGCGGTGAGAGATGCTATACGACTGTACTCTGAGAAACTGCAACAGCAGCTCTCAGCAAACGACTCTGCTTCTGTCTGGAGAGGGCTCAGGCAGATCACCAACTACAAGCCCAAATCACCCCACTCCATGAACAATGTGCTTCTGGCAGGCAGGCTAAATGAGTTCTACTGCCGCTTTGAAAGACAATGGAGCAGTCCTGAGACCATCCCCACAGCCCCACCAACAAGCCACAGACCATCAGCCCACCCTCCCCAGCCCATCAGGGCTCACACCTCTGGAGCACCCTCCATCAACTCAGCGACGCCTCGTCATCCTGGAGAGAGCTGTCAACAGGCTGTTCAAAAAGCAGAACCCCGCAAAGCAGCGGGCCCGGACTCCGCCTCCCCTCCACCCTGAAGCACTGTGCTGACCAGCTGTCTCCGGTGTTCACCGACATCTTCAACACCTCCCTGGAGACATGCCACGTTCAGCCTGCTTCAAGGCCTCCACCATCATCCCGTCCCCAAAAACCCAAGATCACAGGACTCAATGACTACAGGCCCATCGCCTGACCTCTGTGGTCATGAAGTCCTTTGAACGCTGGTCCTGTCACACCTCAAGACCATCACCGACCCACTCCTGGACCCCTGCAGTTCGCCTACAGAGCCAACAGGTCTGCAGGCGATGCAGTCAACATGGCCCTTCACCATCCTCCAGCATCTGGACTCCCGAGGAACCTCGCCAGGATCCTGTTTGTGGACTTCAGCTCTGCCTTCAATACAATCATCCCGTCCCTGCTGCAGGACAAGCTCTCCCAGCTGCACGTGCCCGACTCCACCTGCAGGTGGATCACAGACTTCCTGACCGACAGGAAGCAGCACGTGAGGCTGGGGAAACACGCTCAGGCTCCAAGACCACCAGCACAGGTTCCCCACAAGGCTGTGTACTCTCACCTCTGCTCTTCTCCCTGTTCACCAACAGCTGCACCTCCAGTCACCAGTCCGTCAAGCTCCTAAAGTTCATGGATGACACCACCCTCATTGGACTCATCTCTGGTGGGGACGAGACCGCCTACAGGTGGGAGACTGACCACCTGGTGACCTGGTGCAGCCAGAACAACCTGGAGCTCAACGCTCTGAAGACAGTGGAGATGGTTGTGGATTTCAGGAGGAATGCAGCCCCACTCGCCCCTCTCATCCTGTGTGACTCCCCCGTCGACGCTGTGGAGTCCTACCGCTTCCTGGGCTCCATCATCTCCCAGGACCTCAAGTGGGAGCTGAACATCGGCTCCATCTCCAAGAAGGCCCAGCAGAGGATGTTCTTCCTGAGGCAGCTGAGGAAATTCAACCTGCCAGGGAAGATGATGGTACAATTCTACACGGCCATCGTTGAGTCCATCATCTGCTCCTCCATCACCGTCTGGCACCCTGCAGCCACAGCCAAAGACAAGCGCAGGCTGCAGAGCATCATCCGCTCGGCCGAGAGGGTTATCGGCTGCAATCTGCCTTCCCTACAGGTCCTGTTCACTTCCAGGTCACTGAAGCGGGCCAGAAAGATTGTCGCCGACCCCTCCCACCCTGGACACTCCCTGTTCGAGTCCCTCCCCTCGGGGAGGAGGCTGCGGTCCATCATGACCACGACCACCCGCCACACCAATAGCTTTTTCCCGACGGCGGTCGGGCTCATCAATGGACCCCGGGACTGACTGACTGTCACCCCCAGGACTACCACCTCTTCTTCCACCTTCCTCTCTCCTCCTTCTTCCCGCTCCTTCCTCTTCCTCCTCCTCCTCTTCCTCCCTCCTCCTCCCTCCTCCTTCTTCTTCCCTCCTCCACACACGTCACTTTAACATGCACTCTAACTAAAACACACCACTTGAAGCACACACCCAAACACTCTCACATTATTTGTTGTCTTTCCGTCGCGTTGATTGTTGTTTGTTTGTCATGTCCAAATGTTGCACCTTCCACCAAAAAAAAAATTCCTCGTTTGTTTGTGAAAACATTCTTTGGCAATAAACCTGTTTCTGATTCTGATTTCTGATTCTGATGTTGGCTTGTGCATAAAGTTTGCAACACTGCCGCTGCACCTCGTCATCATCACTGAGGTCGTTCCTGATGATGTGACCCAAATATCTGTATTTCTGAACCACATTTAGCTCCTGGTCTCCCAAAAAGAATGAAGGAAAATGTAGCTTCTGATCCTCCCTGGTTTTAGCTATCATGATAACACTCTTTTTGGAGTTGAACTCGATATCATCGTGCACCCCATACCTTGAGCACACTGAGCAATTGCTGTAAGCCAGCACGATAAGGAGACAGGACCACTAAGTTGTCAGCGTAGATCAGATGGTTAATGAGACTTTCTCCCACCATACATCCTGTCTTACACTCTTTTAACTCTTTAGAAAGGTCATCCATATAGAGATTTAAAAGTGCAGGGGACAGTATTCCACCTTGTCGGACACCATTTGTCACTAGGAAGGGTGCAGATACACTCTTACCCCATCTAACTCGCATGGTTTGCCGTGAATACCAAAAGTGCAAAATCCTAATCAAATATGGTGGCAACCCTCGCTCTTGTAATTTGACGAACAATTTGGAATGATTAATTCAATCAAAAGCTTTAGATGCATCCAGGAAACACATAAATATTGTGGTGTTATGTCTCGCATAGAAGTCTATGCTTCATGTGTTAACGCTGCACTCTCTCTCCTGACCACCAGCGGGTGACTCCTCTGGTTGTATAGAAGTCTATGCTTCATGTGTTAACGCTGCACTCTCTCCACCACCAGGCGGCGACTCCTCTGGTGGTATAGAAGTCACCATTTCTATTTAAAGCTGAACTCTCTCCTGACCACCAGGGGGTGACTCCTCTGGTTGTATAGAAGTATATGCTTGTTAAATTCTGGTCCATTTAAAAAAGCAGGGTACGCTTTAGAGGTGGGACTGTTAACTATTTCATCAAAGTTAATCGTATCATTCTGATCTCTACCATCTTGTGTCACTTCTGGTCCTAATACAACAAGCGGGCACTGAACAAACAACAACAATTAGAGATGCTCTGATCTGCCGATATTCCCATTATCGGTTTTGATCAGCGTTCTCAAAACGGCCGATCAAACTTGGCCGATCAGATGAAATAAAATCTGCGAGAACTATCAGAGACGTTTCAATCGCCGCGCACCGC
>NW_026613304.1:0-22660 GCF_029220125.1 Pseudoliparis swirei
ACCCCCTCCAAAAAATTTACAAACTTTTCTGCCTGGGGGTATCAGTGATCCAGGATGGTAACACCGAGCTTCTCACCCGCCGGTTTAAATGCACTGGAATAAAAAATGATTCACAAAACATTCCATCCATCCCTGAGCCTTGGCCAGGTAGATGAGGGCCCCACACCCACAGGGGCGGTAAGCAAACAGAGGCCCAAGATTTCCCCGGGGGGTAAGACCACCTCTCCCCCTTTCATCACATGGGATAACCCCATCTTTGAGGCCAGATGGTGCTTTTTTACAGGGACCAACCTTTTCCACAGCACAAGCCTCAGGCTGATTAAAACCTGCGGGACACCAGACACTGGGTATTTTTAATCTTCCATAAATTTCAGCCCCCTTGATTTCCCCCTGTCTTCTACCTGTTGTAAAAAATCCCATTGTTTTATTATGTGCAGCTCAGCAAAAAATTATGTGAACATGTAAACTGAACCAAAAAACAGTTCCTTTGGTTCCCCAACCCCCTGGCTGTCTTACACCAATTGCTTCTGCCAGCCCCCTTTGTGTTGTTCAGCTAGTTTCCTAGTTTTCCTGTAAACATGGTTATAATGGCTAATTTATTATTTCGCTACTTTTTAATGCAAAATTGCAATAAAATCGTCTAACTGATTTGGCCTTAAAATGGCCCCCGTGTTCAACTGGGCCCCCGCCCAGCCTGGCGGGTTACTAAACCCTTCAGGGACAGGGGCCAGCCTGTTAAAAGTTAAATATGATACTATCGTAACCTGCTCAGGGGGGGCCCGGTTCAAAAAATATTTTTTTCTTTCAATGGGTCAGGCCGGAAAAACACCAAATGCTTTCTTTTTCCTTCCTTTTTTTGGAATCCATTGGGATTTCCCCCCTTATAAAAGAGGGACCCAGGACCAGCCTTTAAGGGCCCCAGAAATGAAAAAAACCCAGGCCAACCTTGAACCCCAGTGAGAGGAAGAACCCAAGCCCTTGAGACCCCAATAGGAAAGGGGCCCAAGACCTTTCGCCCGTAAGAAAGGGGCCCGGGGGAACAAGGGCCCCATGAAGGGAATTAGGATCCCCCCCGGCCGGGGGGGGGGGGGGGGGGGGGGGGGGGGGTTCAATGTGTCAAAAGCTGGGAAAAGGGCTAGAAGGATAAGGACAAACAGAGGCTGCTTTAGCAGTGTGAAGTTGCTCAGAGACAGCAAGGACTCTGTCTGGGCCTTGAATCCAGATTGGTGAGGGGCAAGAAGGTTGAGATGTGGTACAGTACAAAGAACAACAAGTACCTGGGTGTTCACTTGAACAATAAACTGGATCACACTCATGCACTTTACAAAAAGGGACAGAGCAGACCATCAGCTGAGGAGACTGAGGTCTTACCTTCTTTTACTCTCGGGGCATCAGCCATCTTTGATGGAGTGGTCTGCTCAGCACATCTCTACAGCTGACAGGAAGAGACACCTAACTGGGAAAACACCTCCCACCCCATGCAGGCTACTAGCAGCTCTGGGTCCTTTCATCCCGCTGTGTGAAGGAGAGGGAAACCAAAATCCTTCCTTCCCTGCTGTCAGCCGCCCGCTGACCTCCCCGGAGACCACAAACACTTCAACCTGAGCAACATGTAGACACTGTGCCAAAAAGTTACATTTATTCTGTCTGGATAGGTATTCAGTTTTTTTCATTATTTACTGTTCAAATTATTATCGTTTGTATTACTTTATTTTGACTGTCTCTTGTGTTTCCCTGTTTGCTGCTTAAAGCCCCGGGCGGCCAGTTTTTAGGAAAAATTTTTTTTATATTTTATCCTGAAACTTTATAACCAATTTTTTATTTCATTTTTTTAAAAAAATACATTTGAAACTTTTTTTTTCCCCCTTTTGGGGGAAGGATCCCCCAGTAAAAATGGGAAAATTAACGGGGCCAACCTTTCTTAAAAGTTTTAAACCTGCTACACATCCCAGAGTTAAAATATTTTTCTTTAATGGTACCAAAAAACCCAAAGGTCTGTGGGTTTTTTAACCGACCCATTGGGCATACCCCCCCGGGTTGTAAAAAGGGACCCGGCCACCCCTAAGGCCCCGGGAAGTGGGAGGAAAAAATTAGCCCCCTTTAAAAAGGGACCCAAAGCACCCTTTTTAAAAGGGGGAAACCCACATAAACCCCAAGAAAAACCCCGGGAAATTGGGAAATGGGGAAAATTTAAAAAAACCTAAATTCCCCCGAAATGGGCCCATAATAAAGGGGAATTTCCCTAAAACCCCTCATAAAAAAAAATCTGGGGGTTAAATTTCTTCTAAAAATTGAAATAAACAAAATTAGAAGGCTGTTTAAGGTTGAAATTTCAGAAAACAGAAAAGGGGGGCAGCTGTAGGGGGCCCCCTTTAAATAAAAAAATTTGGGGGGGGTCGAATTTAAGGGTACGCCCAAAGTTAAACAAGCCCGGGGTTTTATTTAAAATAAATTTTGGATCACAAATCCCTTTAAAAGGGGAAAAAAGAGAACCCATTTTAAAAGGGTTTTGGAATTCTTTCCGGGGTCCCACTTTAGGGGTTCCCTCGGGAACAAGACCAACCCCGACAAAAGATTCCAAGAAAGCACCCCCAATCGGGTCAGCAGTTGCACACTCCCTTTTTTTCCCGCTTTGAAAAGCCAAACCCCCGGGAAGAACCAGCCCCCAGGGGGAAACAACACCTTCCCCAGAAACCCCCAGGTGGTCCTGTTTTTTTTGTCAAGGGTAAAAATTTTTCCTTATTTACTTTTAAAATTTTTACAATTTTTTTTACCTTTTGTGTTTCCCCTTTTTCCAATCAAATGTCCCCTGGGAACCAGTAAAATAAATTTTAAAATTTATTATACGAAACAATAAATTGTATTTCTTTTTTAAATAACAAAAAATTTGTTTTTCTGAAGGGGGACCAGTAAAATAAAAAAAAGAACCCTTTTTGATGAAACATAACCAATTATTTTTATGAAACCTCGAGGTAAAAGTAACAATCAATTATACCTCTGTTGTTTTTACGGGTAACTTTACAATATGCCCTCGGGGGATGGAAAATAAAACCCCCTTTTAAATTGTTCATTTTTCTTTGAGTTTCAAAATAAAATTTTTTTACCTCTTATGTAGACAGAAAAAAAAATTAAAATTTTAAAAATTTTTTAAAATTAAAACCTGAAATACCGGGGCATAAGTACCGAACCCTTTTTCCTGTACATATAATTTCCCCCAAAGGGTTCCTTTTCTTCGTTAAAATAAACAAAAAAACCCCCTTTGCTGGTTTGCAAACTTGGGGTTAAAAAACGGCGAAAAATTGGGCCGTGTTCTTCCTCTTTTAAATTTACAAAAAGTTCCTTCGACTTCCCATCGTTTTAAACCCCCGATTTTCCTCCCGAAAGAAAAAGGAGTTTTTTAAAAACTAAATTTTTTCCCCGCATTTGGGCCAGAAAAAGTTAAAGAGCCAAACTTTTTCCCAGAACAAGTTTTCCCGTTTAAAACGCCCCCCAGGCCCCCCGGGGGCGCCTCCCTCCGCCCCCGGTATCTCCTTTTTGTGACGTAAATTGAATCGGACAAAATTTGGCCCTTTGATGAAGCGGAACAAACAAAGTCCTCGGCAAAAAAGGGTAACTAAAATTTTTCCGATGAGACCCTTTAGTCCCCGAGAAGTCCAAAAAAAATTCCCCGTGTAATTTCCTTCCCCCCTTTTTTCCCCCGGACCGAGGTAAGTCAAAAAAGGTTTCCCCTTTTAAACAAAGTAAAAATTCAAATTTTTGTGTCCGAAAAATCCGGGCCTCGGGTGGGCGGGAACTTCCTTTGTCCTCGGGGTTACCGTGTTGACCGGAAATTTTCGTAAGCCGGGTTCACCCTTTTAATGATGTAAATACCCCCAGGGTTTTCCCAGGTTGTAAAAAAACAAAAGCCCAAATTCGGAACCCCTTTGGGTTAACCGGCGTTGAGCAGTTTCCGTGTTTTTTTAAAAAAAATTTTTTCCCTTTAAAATTGGTTTTTTAAAAGGAATTTTCCCCGGGAATTTTTGATGCTGGTTCCCAAACCCCCAACGGGCAAAAAATTTCAATAAAACTTTCCTCCCCCCAACCCCGGGGAAAACCCTGCCCTGGCCCCTGGGCCGGCTGTTCCCGTGACCGTTAAAAAAATGGGCCCGATTTGGGCCAAAGGAAATAAAGTTTTTTAAAGGGGAAAAACCCGGATTCCCCCCACACCCGTGGCTCGGGGGCTTTAGGCCCCTTTGTTTCCAAAGTTTAAAAATTTCCCCGTGGGCCAAAAAAGCCGGTTTTTCCCCTTTCCTTTTCCCGGAGCATTTTGAGCTGATTTTCTCTAAAGGGTGAAACATGGGTAATTTTCTTTTTGGTTAAAAATTTTCCTCCGGGGCCTTCTTCTGTGCCCGTAAAGGGGTTTTTTAAAAACCCCAACCTTTGGGGGTATTGTTAAATTTTTTCAAAAAAATTATAAAGGTTCCCCTTTTAAGTAACATAAAAAAATTAAAGGTTTTTCCAAAATTTCTTTTGGGCCCCTTCATTGATTGAGTCAAAGCAAAGACAGAAAACACTGGACACCCCTTTGATCCCGGGGAGGAGAGAACATCGTAATTTGAAAAATTTAACCACTGAGCTAAACCAGTGCAAGAGCTGCAGCAGGAAAGTGGCTTCATGACATAGACTGTAAAAGCCCCCCTCAAGGGGCGCTAGAGATCCCAGAGGACTCAAATATAAAAACTAGGGCTGTCAGTGTTGCGTTAATCTATGCGATTAAGGCCCAACGCACTAAAATTTTTTAACGAAATTTTTTTTTTTTAAACCGCCTAAATCGGTTTGACACTGTTTCCGTTTTAAAACAATTATTTCTCCACGAAAATAAGGAGCAGAAATCAGTTTAACTGTGGATGAATCAGTGGGTTTCCTCCTGCCCTCCTTCCCCCCGCCCCCCCTTTAAACACAGAGGAACGGAGGGGGCTTGGGGGGCGGGGAAAGAACTCATCACACGAAACCTTCACCGTGATTGGTCAATCCGTTTGTCTGTCAACATTTGGGGAAAAAACAACCAATGAACACTCAGTAAATCACAAAGGACCTCACAGGTAGGCTCATAGCAGCCTGTCAGTCAGAGAACCAGAAACACGGGGGAGGACAATGGGGCTCATTTCAGAGCTGAGATTGTTCTGGAATGTTTGATGTAAAACCCCTTGTGTCACATGAAAAAGACTTTAAACATTTTAATTTATTTTGTAAAATGTAAAAATGCCTCCAGGGGGTTAACAATATGTGAATGTCAGTCAGTTACCAAGGCCACTGGTTCTGCTGTTCAGTGGTAAAGATACAGGACCAATGGGGTCTCAATATATATATTTTTTTTACTAATCTGATGTTTCACTGAAGAAACAATTTATCACCCCGATATTAAATACCTCTCTGGCACTTTATAGGTAGGAGTGTAGAGTTAGGAAACAGGGGAGGCGGAGGGAGTGATAGTTTACTCCAACTCCACATAACATGTACAATACTTGTGCATCAAGATAGCGGTGACAACAAAAACCCCCTCCCCGGGGCAAAACCCTAGACTAAAAATTTAAAATATCATTTCTTGGAAAAGGGCCTTTTAAAAAGGTTAATTTTTTTAAAAAAATTTTGGTTAATTTTCCCAAAATGTGCGATTAATTTTTTTAAATCGATTGACAGCCCTATAAAAAACATATTTACTCAACCTTTTGTTCAAGTCCTTCATCAAATCTCTCACCACTGGACGACTCTCCTCCGCTTGAGGGTTGTGTTTGCTCTCCTCACAGGACACCAGGAGGGAAGATGTTTGTGATACTTACCAGTAAATTATTATTAAATTGATCTAAAGCCTCTTTGTCTGAACTTAACAAGCTTTAGGTTCATTTAACGTTCATTTTTGTTTTATTTTTTCAGCTTTTTAACAGCTTTTATTTCACCTTCACGGCTTTTTGAACCCACAGAGCCGTTGAATAAATAATCACGGGGCCCTCTGCCAATCCGATCCAGTAGGAGACGAAGCAGCAGCGTTCTGAGCAGATGAGTCGTGGTCATGAAGCCAGTTTCCTGCTGCTGCACTGGTTTGGATCACTGGGTACTTCCAGCACTTCTGAGGAGGGACTGACTCTCATTCTCTCCCCGGGATCGAACCTCTGGCGCTGGCCACTGTTTTTATTTATTCTGAACTGGACCACAACAGCTGATTTGTACATGAAGGTGTTTTTAAAGAGGATGAAGGTGAAGTCAGCGTCAAATAAATATCAGTATTATATTATAACATTAATATAAAAGTGGAGGCTGATTGATTCTGATCCTTTATTCCAAAAGTTAAATCAATTCATTTAAGTTGATGAATCTGAAGAGTTATATTTCTTAAAGAAAGTTGAAATAGTAAAAACAGAATAACTCAGAAATCAGTCCATGGACACTGCTCCATTGAAGAGGCGTGTCAGCCAAGACAGTCCAACAATGTTCAGCGCCTTCAGCATCCAAGGAGCTTCTCGACCACCTTAGTGACCTCTGCCAGGGGTTTGGGTGAACCCTCCCCGAGTCTTCAGGAGCTGCCTCCTCTCCAGTGGACATGTTGGCCGGGTTTATGAGCTCCTCAAAGTGCTCTTTCCAGGGTCGACGATGGCCCCCATCCACAATAGTGGTCTCTGCTGACCACCAGGGGGCGAGTCCTCTGGTTGTATAGAAGTCTATGCTTCATGTGTTAAAGCTGTATTCTCTCTGCTGACCACCAGGGGGTGACTCCTCTGGTTGTATAGAAGTCTATGCTTCATGTGTTAAAGCTGTATTCTCTCTGACCACCGGGGGCGACCCTCTGGTTGTATAGAAGTCTATGTTCATGTGTTAAAGCTGCATTCTCTCTTTTGACCACCAGGGGCGATTCCTTTGTATATAAGTTTTGCTTCATGGATAAACCCTGTCTCTGTTCCTGCAGCCCTCTCTGAACAGGTTCTCCTGTATCTGTCCTTGGGGCAGCGGGCGTGGGGCGTCTGGAAAAAGTCCTCCTCTGTCCCTGTAGGAGGTGGTGGGGGGTGGTCCGGCGGTCCGGGTGGTCCAATATGGACAGCAGTTTCTTCAACGTCCTCCCCCCACCACCTGTTCCAGGTGCTCCACCCTTTCCCTTTGTTTGTTGGGCGGCTGGTGTCCCCGCCCCGGTTTGCTCCCCAGCAGACAATGGCAAAGTGCAGCACACTGGCCCCCCCTGGGAGTCTCCAGCATCTTGCTGCACACGTTGAAGGAGCAAGCTTTCTCGGGAAAAAGAGTTGACTCATCCCTTCTTGTACACAGTGTTGATGTTGGCCTTCCAGTTCAGTCGATGGGCGCCCAGGTACTGGTCCTCCTCCACCATACCCACGCCCACGCCCAGGACACTCAGAGGTGGAGGAGCTTTTCCCCCTTTGAAGTCCACCCCCTCTCTCTGGTCTTGGCCACGCCGCAGGTGATTCCCCATCGCCCACTTTACAAAGTCACTCACCACCCCCCTTTCCTCCCCCTTCCCCCCTAATACCCCCACTAAAATGCATTAATGTCTTATGAATCTCATATTAAACTCTTTATTATTAAAGGGTTTTTTAATGAGAAAGCGGGAATTAGTTGTGAATAGAAAGCATGACCTCTGAAAAAAAGCTGGCGGTCATTAATTGTCCTTTTATTCATGAAGAACAATATAATAAAGCCTTGGACTGCAGAAGAGGAGGAACCAGTCCTCCAATCAGGGACTTTCCCAGTGAAGCAAAGCAGCCTGAAGCTGGAGAGCAGAAGATCTGAGCAAGAAAACTAAATCAATAAGTAAAATGTACCTCTGAGAAGTAGTACAGTAAAAGTACTATGTCCCTTTGGGGTAAAAAATGTCCAATATTTACATCTAGGGTGTAGTACAATGTGGTGGAAAATGTATCATTAATCTTTCTTCTCAATGGATCTGTGTTAGCGAACACAGACCAGAACTCAGTTCAAGGGACAATAACAGATTTTATAATGTTATGTCATAGTGTTTTTTTTTTTTTTTCTCTCTATCACCTCTTAGGTAAAAGCACAACACCAACTGGGAAAGCAGACAGAACCTGCTCCCATGGATGCCATGGGAAGGAGGAAGAAGCAAGAAAGGGGGGGGGATGGGGGCATACACTTCATCAATAATTATGACAGCATAAGACTATGTTGGGGCTGCCAGAACATGGGGTGCTTTCAGGCCTCTGGATGTTTTACTCCCAGGATGACCCAGCCCTTGTTTGCTCCAGTCTGAGACCACATAGAATAGAATAGAATCAGTTTTAATGGCCATGTAGGTTTGAAATACATGGAATTTGACTTTTCACTTTGCTTTTCCCGGCCTTATACACACACACAAAAAAAGGGGGATAAATATAAAAAGACATTAAAGACAGTAGTCAAAAGTCCCGATAGTGCAGATGGAAGAGTCTGATTAATTGTTCATCATGGTGGGCCAGGGGAAAAGAAGCTATTTCTGTGTCTGGGGGTTTTTGGGGACAGTGCTCTGTGCCCTACCAGAGGGCAGGAGTTGGAACAGCTTGTGTCCAGGGTGTGAAGGGTCTGCAGTGATCTTTCCTGCCCGTTTCCCTGACTCGGTGTACAAGTCCAGAATGGGGGGGCGGGAACCAATGGTTCTTTCTGCAGACCTGACGATCCGCTGTAGTCTGACTCTGTCCTGTTTGGTGGCGATCCAAACCACACAGTGATGGAAGAGGGGGAAGACTGGATGATGGGGGAGTAGAAAAGGATCAGCAGCTCCTGAGGCAGGTTGAACTTCCTGAGCTGGCGAAAAGTACAGCCTCTGCTGGGCCTTTTGGGATGGTGTTAATGTTGGAGGCCCACTTCAGGCCCCGGGGAGATTGTGGATCCCAGAAACTTGAAGGTCTCCACCGCAGGAACAGTGCTATTTTGTATGGTGAGCAGGGATAGTGTTGGGGGGCTCCTCCTGAAGTCCACTGTCATCTCCACAGTCTTGAGCTTGTTCAGCACCAGGTGGTTCTGTCCACACCAGAGGACCAGCCGTTCAACCCCCCCCTTTGTGCAGACTCGCCCCCCGTTCCTGATGAGGCCGATGACCGTTGTGTCATCTGCGAATTTCAAGAGCTTAACAGACGGTCCTCTGAGGTGCAGTCGTTGGTGTAGAGGAAAGAGCAGTGGAGAGACACATCCCGGGGGCGCCAGTGCTTATGGTCCGGGTGCTGGATGTGGTTTTCCCAGCCTCACCTGCTGCGTCCTGTCTGTCAGGAAGTTTGTGATCCACGGCAGGGGGGGGCTGAAATTGTTTGAAACCCCCCTTTCCTCTCTCTGTATGTTTACCTTGTGAATTGTAGCTTCAGTGCATCCTTACAGACTCAGAGTGACTCCCTGCTTTTTCTCGAGAACAAAGAGCCTCAAAAAAAGTTCTGGTATAATGATATACATTAGTTCAGCTAAAAAGGACATAAAAATGAATAAATGTCAAAACCAGAACAACAAAAATGAGTTCTCTTTGTGTGAGTTAACACGTGACTCTTCAAAGTGCTCCTCCGTGCAAAACATTTTTTACAGGATGAGCAGCTGAAAGGTTTCTCTCCGGTGTGAGTTAACATGTGTTTCTTAAAATTTCCTTTAAGGTGAAATCTTTTCCCACATTTAGAGCAGCTTAATAGTTTCTCACTAGAATCACTGACAGAAACTTCATCATTATTCAAAGAGTTTAAACCTGATTGAGGTTCTCTGGTCTTCTTCCAATCAACAGAGTCATCG
This sequence comes from Pseudoliparis swirei, assembly GCF_029220125.1. Lineage (NCBI taxonomy): Eukaryota > Metazoa > Chordata > Actinopteri > Perciformes > Liparidae > Pseudoliparis > Pseudoliparis swirei. Next base: position 9,745 of record NW_026613304.1, read on the forward strand.
GTATCTGGTTCTGAAGAGTCTCCAGTCTTTTCATCAGGATCTGGAGGTCTATCTGGATCTGCGTTCCTGGCTGGTTCTGGTCCTCCACAATCATCTCCATCAGCTTCTATTTCCATCGGTTCAGTTTGTCTTTGATGAAGCTGAGAGGACTGAGCTTCCTCTTCAGCTTCACTCTTCCCAGGAGTGAATGAGAACTTGAGACCAGCCTCCTCCAGCCCTTGAAGCTGCTCTCCCTCCTGACTGGTCCAGAGTTCCTCCTGTTCCTCCTTAATGTGGGGGGGCTCAGGGTTCTCCTGGTCCTCCCGTTCCTCTTTAACTAGCGGGGGTTCTGGATGCACCTGGTCCAGAAGGGAGCTCCAGACCTGCTGCTCAGAAGGAACCTCTTCTTTACCCACCAACAGCTGCTGGACGTCTGTGGAGAATAGTAACATACATTTATACATCTTATGAATCTCTTATTAATTCAAGAATTCATTGACACATCTGTAAATTTTATGAGAAAAGCATGACCTCTAAATAAAAAGAACAACATTACATATCATGTAGCAGACACTTTTATCCAAATCGACTTACAATAAGTGAATTCAACCACGAGTACACACTCAGAACAACAATAAAGAAAGTAAAATGTTTTCAAGAAAGTCAAACTACAAAAATACCATAAAAAACAATAATAATAATACAATGAGTAATACCATAAGCAAGTGCAATTCAAGTGCCACTGAAATGTTAATCATTTTTTATTCACGGTATAGTCAGAAAAGATGTGAAATTTTGGCGGAAGATGTAAAGACTTTCTGCTGTCCTGATGTCATGCGAGCAAATGACAGAGCCGAGAGAATTAGTGAACAGAGAGAAGAGGAGGGGACCCAGGACAGAGCCTTGTGGGACGCCAGTAGTGAGGGGAAAGGGGGGGACCCAGGACGGGCCTTGGGGGACCCCAGGGAGAGGAAGGGGGACCCAGGGATTTTCAAGATTCAAGACAAGATGTTTTTTTGTCAAAAAAGGGTGTGCAGTGAAAAAGTGGCAATGCTCAGAAATGTGGGGGCAACAAGTACACACTATTTAAAAAAAAACAACACAATATTTACATTTGGTGTGTGTGGGGGCCTAAGGGGGAGTTGTGTGGGTCTAGGGGGGGTCCTGGTGAGGTTGGGTTCACAATCCTGATGGCCTGAGGAAAGAAACTCCGTCTCAGTTTTCTTTTTTGCAGCGTGACCCCAGGGCCGCCTGACCGCAACAGCTGAAACAGTCTGTTGTTGGGGTGGTGAGGATCCTTCATGATCCTGCCCTCTGGTTCTGCACCTCCTTGTGTACAAGTCCTGCAGGGGGGGATTTTTAATAGTGTTTAGGAAGACTACTCTCTGAAACCTTCCTGTCCCCGGGGGAGTTGCCAAACCAGGCTTTTGCTTCCTGTCAGGACGCTCTCTAAACTCCCGAGTAGAAGGACTGAAGGATCCTCTGGGAAAATTTAAATTTTCAGCTGCCTGGGGTGGTAAAGGGGCCTTTTCCTTTCTCACCAGAGTGTCTGTGTTTTACCATGTCAGATCCTCGGTGGTGTGGACTCCCAGGTATTTATACCCCCTCCCTCCACAGTAGTCCCCTTTAAACCCCAGTGGTGAAACGCCTCTTTTTTGTACCCCCCAAGTCCCCAATCAGCTCCTTAGTTTTTGGGGACATTCATGATGAGGCTGTTGTCCTGGCACCAGGTGACAGATCAGCAACTTCCTCCAGGTGGCCTTCTCCCTTGTGGGGTCAGGCCCACCCCCACTGTGTCATCCCAAAAATTGATGATGGTGTTGGGGCTGAACCTGGACACAGTCATGTGTGTACAGGGGTAAAGGGGGTGGGGCGCAAACCCCGGGGTCCTGTGTTCAGGGTGAGGGGTTTAGGGTGTCTGCCCACCCCGACCACCTGTGGCCCGGGGGCAGGGAAATCCCGGATCCCAAACACAAGGGGGGGTTGTCCCAGCTCAATCAGCTTGCCGGGCCCGTCTGGAGGGGCTATGGTGTTGGCTGAACTATAATCAATGAACAGCAGTCTCCCTAGCCCCCCCCGGCTGTCCAGATGAGAGGTGGGTGCAGTACCTGGGGGATCATCCTGGATCTGTTTGGGGTAAGCAAACTGGCGGGGCCATGGAGGAAGGAGGAAGGGGCAGATGTAGTCCTTTATCAGCCTCTCAAAACATTTCATGACCACCGGGGGAGGGGCCCCCGGTGTCATTTCATGCTGGAAAGCATTCTTTGGGGACAGGGACAATAGTGGATCTCTTGAAAAGGGGGGCCACGGACTCAGCCAGGGAGGTTGAATATTGTGGTGAACACTGGGGCTAGCTGGTTGCCGGTCTTCAGTACTGCCCAGATATGCCATCTGGACCTGCAGCTTTCCTGGTGTTCACCTCAACAGAGCCCTCCTCCCCTGTGCTCGGTCACAGAGGTGTGTTCATCCCCCCGGGGAGAACTCACCTCGGCTTTTTCGGGTTTTTGTTAGCCGGGGGGCTAGCTGTTCTAGCCTCAAACCGTGCATAAAATGAGTTCAGGTCGTCCGCTGGGGTGGCCGGGACTCACCATTGGGGTCTGCTCTGGGAGTCTGTGATAGTCCAGCCCCTGCCAAGGGTGGGCGCGCTCTCCATCTGTGATTCCACTCTGTCTGGTACCTTCCCCCTTGGGCCCCCTTTAGTCCCATAGACCCGCCCTTTTACTGCCCCTGTTGCGGATACAAGACCGGAGTTATAGGCAGCAATGGGCGTTTACAGCTTGGATGGATCTATCAACCCCCGGCTTTTGGTTAGGAAAGACCCAAAAAACCGTGGGGCCCCTTTTTGCGTTGTTTTAGGCTCATTGCTACTTAAAACTCCCGGCGCCCGGAACTGGATTGGATCATGTCCCGCCCGAGCGCCCCGTAGCTCAGCCTCTGATTGGTCAGACCACCCCGCCCCCGTCACTACCGCTTCGATCTTTTATTCCGGTGGGAGGAAAATCGGCATTTCCCCAAAAAGGGGGAGAGACAGCCCAGCCCTCTTGAATGGCGATAGCAGTGGTCCAAAGTTCTTTCCCCCTGGTAAGAAGTGCTGGTGAAAATTCGGGATGACTTTTTTTGGTTTGCCTTAAATTTCCCCGCCACCACCACAGGCCCCGGGGTACTTGTTCTGATGCCGCCCCATCATTAGGTCCGATAGGGTACGCGGTGTCCGCTTTTTGGTATGTGACGGCTGTGGTTGACCGAGCTGAACTCCCGGGGAAAGGGAGAATGGGCCGGGATGAGATTTAGATGTTCCAGGTTGGGGGCAGGAACGAGAAAAAGTCTTAATGTCCTTGGGTTTTCACCACTTTTTGTTAGTCATGAAAAACCCCCCCACCCCTTTGATTTACCAGACTCTTCCGTTCTGTCTCCCGGGAAAAAAGAGAAGGACTCGGTTGGGCATATGACTCGATCCGGGACCAGGGTCAGCCATGTTTCCAGACAAAAGATGTTACAGTCCCCCATGTCCTTGGAATCTGATCCTTTTAACATCATCCATCTTATTTTCCAGAGACTGGGCGTTAGCAAGAAGGATGCTGGGCAGAGGTGGGGTGGGCTTGAACTCTCAGTCTGTTCAATTTCCCCCCTTCCCCGATGTTTTTCCCCTCCCCGTAGGGCTCCACTGTTGTTGTGGTTTCCTCATCTCTGGGCCCCGCTGGATCGATGGAAAAAATGGACAAAAAACCCCTTTTTTTCAAAAATTTATGTCCAAAAGTGTGATGCTTGCCGGTGTTTGTGGCAAAGAAAATATTAAAAAAAAACACAAAAAATAAAAAAAGCACAATCCCGGAGCTACCCACCCCGGACACAGCTGGGCCCTCTTTTGAGGATGCCAGTAGTGAGAGGAAGAGGGGCCCCGGAAAACCTTAAACCCCCGTAGTGAGACAAAACAAATCCTGTTACCTGGGAATGGATTGGGCAAGGGGGGGAGATGCCTGAGATCCAGGTCATGGGGAAATAAGGATCTGGTGGTTCAATGTGTCAAATGCTGAAGAAAGGTCTAGAGCATGTCAAACTCATTTTTTGTGCACATCAGCCTCATGGGTTAAAGGGGGTTGCACAGTATAATTCCAACTACAAAGAATATATTGTTAAATAACTGTTTTTCATTTTTTTTTGTTTATTTAATGTAATAAAATCCTATCTGGTAACTCAGTGTTTTTGGTTTAATTTTAGGGGCCCACCCAGACACAAACAGAAACATGTTGGTGTTCCCTATGCAAAAAAAGGGCAAATTGTCACTTTTAAAATGACTTTTTTTCTACTGATCGGAACACCCTCGGTTTTCGCGGAAGCCAAGGTTCGCAACCAACACAATGCTGCTTTAAACCCAAAAGGCATTTTAAAAAAAACAAACTCTTTAAGAAAAAGGGCCAAAATTTTCTGTAATTTTAAAAAATTTCACAATTTTTCAATTTATATGATTTTCGACATCTTATTTTGAAAAAAGGATGTTGTTTCACGTGGTTCTTTCCGCTAACTTTATCAAAACCTCGCGCTCGATCGGCGTTTACCGTGAACATTAGTCTATAGGGGCTCAGAAATGTAAGTGTCGGCTGAGTTGACCGCAGTCTCCCCGTGCAGACCCCCCCCGGCCTGGAGACCCGGAACAACGGGAAACACCCCCCTGATGCGTGTCGCCTGTTCTCTGAGCGGAGACACGGTGTCCTCATAAGCTGCTGTCAATGTGTCCAACAGCCCAGAAGACTCTTCAACGGCCCCGTGGACTCGCTGCTTCACCAACAGCCTCATCTTTTCTCCCGGAGACAAGGAGACCGACCCGGGGGCTCCTCGGGCTCCATCTTTGAACGACGCATGCGCAGTTGGATGTAGTGCATGATGGGGAAAAGCCCTGTCGTCACGGAGAGCTGATTGGCTCTTAGATTTGACCACAAACGCCACGAAAATATACACAATATGCTGTCATGTTGTCATGGTAACGGATGTTTTAAGCCCTCCAGTCTCCCACACTCAAGCTCTTAATAATAATAATAATAATGCATTTCATTTTTATCGCACTCTTCCTTCAAAGAATCTCAGAGTGCCCACATAGTCAAAACAAATAAAACCGATTAAAACATAGTTAAAGCAACCAATAAAAAAAAAATAAGAATGTAATAGCTGACAATAAATTAACTCAAGGTAAAAAATGCCTTCCTGAATAAAAAGGTTTTGAGGCCAGTCTTAAAAGAGTTCAGTGTCTGAGTTGCCCTCAGGTGGTCAGGGAGACCGTTCCCCCGTGGCGCTGCCCAGCAAAAAAGGGCCCGGGCGCCCATGGTTAACAATGACGTCAGTGAGCCTTTGAGGGGTTTAGGGTTTATTATATATTACAATATTATTGTTTTTTCCTCCCAACAACAGAACACACCAGCCTCGACCTTTAGTCTGACTATTCAACATGTCAACGTCAAACAGAAGGAAAGTCCATCACCAGGTGGAGCTAATATATATATAAATAAATAAAAAATATATATAAATATATATAAATATATATAACAGATATATAAAATATATAAATATATATACATATATACAACTGTCTCAGAAAATTAGAATATTTGATAAAATTCTTTATTTTTTGTAATGCAATTAAAAAAAAATGTCATGCATTTATTTATTTCAAATCAACTGAAATATTGCAATTTTTTTCTTTTAATATTTGATTATTTAATTTTAAAAAACTCTAAAAACCTATCTCATAAAATTAGAATATTTCCTCAGACCAAGTAAAAAAAAAAATTTTTAACAACAAAAAAAAAATCAAACATTTGAAAATGTCCATTAATGCACTCAGTACTTGGTTGGGAATCCTTTTTCACATTACTGCATCAATGCGGGGATGGAGGCAATCAGCCTGTGGCATTGCTGAGGGGTTTTTGGATGCCCCGGATGCTTCAATAGGGCCTTTAGCTCATTTGCATTGTTGGGTCTGGTGTCTTTCAACTTCTTCTTCATAATACCCCCAAATTTCTATGGGGTTCAGGTCAAAATTTCACCAATCGAGGACAGTAATGCCATTTAGTAACCCGTTACTGGTGGTTTTTGGGACTGTGGGCAGGTGCCAGATCATGCTGGAAAATGAAATTTTCTCCATAGAGCTTTTCAGCACGGAAGCATGTAGTGCTCTAAAATCTCTTGGTACACAGGGATTTACTCTGGACTTGATGAAACACAGTGGACCAACACCAGCAGCTGACATGGCTAAACCATCACTGACTGTGGGGAAATTCCCCTGGATTTCAAGCAACGGGTTTTGCCCCGCCTTTCTCCAGACTCTGGGCCTTGACTTCCAAATGAAATACAACACTTGCTTTCGTCTGAAAAGAGGACTTTGGACCACTCTGCAACTGTCCAGTGCTTCTTTTTCCCTAGCCCAAGTCAGGCCTTTTTTTGTCTTGGTTCAAGTGGCTTTTTTCCCTTTTTTTTACTTTTTAGGGTATTCTAAAGAGATAGGTTTTGAGGCAAGCCATAATCAGCAAATTAAAAAAATAAAACTTTTAAAATTTTAGTTGATTTTTAATAAACCCGAAATATTTTTTTTTTTTGCAAAAGAAAATAAAGAACATTTTCTAACAGACAATCCTTTTTATATATTGATGAAGCCTCCTGAAGCTTTCCATCCAGTTGGTTTGCTCATGGGCGAAGCTTCATGGCGCTTCATCTGCTACTGCGCCATCAAGTGGACAATACATGTAACACAGACAGAGGGGTTACAACGACACCTTGACGTTGTGAAGCTTTGAAGTGAAAAAGATGTATGAATGATGTTTTTGAAAACAAAATTTTGAACTTTTTAATATGGTGTCTGTCTTTATGATGCAATGACGGGGGCAAAAGAAAGTGGGGAAAACATTGGAGACTGTGCTGATGTTACTATGGACAACAATTTATACATTTTATTGAAAAATATCAAATACCCACAGTGCCTATGAAATACCCTTTCACAGGGCACAGATGAAGCTGGATGGATATAATATTTTCCATAGTTTTTTACTATGTGCATCCCTTGAGAGAGATCATCAAAATGCTCCAGACAGAGGGAACCCCGTCTTTCTTGCTGCTTCCATCGTAAAAAGAAGTTTGAATACTTTGCAAACAAATGAATAAAGTCCAGAGTCCACAGAATGTGATTGGGAATCCGTTGGGTTTAATGACACTTTTTTTCTAATCGAGCACCAAAACGAACCATTTTCTGAATCGGTCAGTGGTACAGGGGTGCCGGGGGACAACAAAGCGGGAGGCGGGGTGTCGTTTTTTTTTTCCCGGGGGTGGGGCTTGTAAGCGTGACCAACGACAGAAAGTTTGGAGGATTAGTTTCAGGGGGTGTTTCACTGACCTTTTGGGCTGGATGGGAGGCGATAGTGATGGAGAGGGTGGGAGTGAGGATATGGATTATAATAGCTGGACTGAAGTGGGGGAAAAAGAAACGAGCCAGGAGTCGAGTAGATCTGGTAGTAGTGGGGGGGGGGGAGAGAAAAGCAGGAGGATGAGGGGGAAGATTGCAGAGAAGGAGGGTTCACAATAATTGTGTGATTCATGGACGGAAATGACATTCGGGAAAAAAAGCCGGGGGGCTGACCTGGGTTGAAGGAGAAAGTTGGTGAGATTGTGATGGCGAAGGTGCTGGCTGATGGCGGATTGTTGATCCAGTGTAAGGGCGAGGGGGGAAAAGGAAAGCAATGAAGCTGAAAAAAATGTGCAATATAGTGGTTTAGGGTGAAGAAGGCATGATGGGCCCTTTGTTAGAGGCGTGATACGGGGTCCCAGTGGAAGAGCGTGGAGGAACTGGGGCAAGTATTAAAGGGGGGAAAATTTAGGGATTAAACGCCCGGGCGAGGTGGAGAAAGGGTGGACAGTTTGTCAGTGCTGCTAGATTTTGAAGAAAGGGTGTTGCCTGACTCAGTTACTTTTGGTTGAGAAGAGCAAAGTCCCACCACCTTTTAGGTGTTTTAAATGCCAAAAATATGGCCAAGGGCAGCGGGAAAGGGGAAACAAAGATTGGAAAAAGTGGAGGGAAAATGACTATGGGAAAACTGGGACAGAGATCAAATTAAAAGGGGGGAAACAGTGTGGCCTCTGGGGGGTGTTAAATGAGAAAGAAGGGGGCAGCTGAAAGTGAAAATGAATATATTTTCAGAAACAGCAAAGATGGCTCAGAGGAAAATGGGGGAGAGGGGGGATTGTAAGGAAGGAACCCAGCCAAGTGAACAACTGTCACTAAGAGTCGGGGGATGAGAATATAATGGGGAAATAAAGGGGAACTTTTTGTTTTTTATTAAAAAGTGGTTAACCCCATTCCAGGCAAAAAGGGGATCTGAGAAAATTGAAATAAAAGTAAAATGCAGCAAGATACTTAAATATTCACGGGAAAAACTGGGATGGTGGTAAAGAGCTTAAAAAAAGGGGAGTTAACCAAAAAATGCCCACAGGATTAATCATCATGTTAATTCTACAATGGAATGCTCGGAGTTTGTTTAAAAAGGACAAGAATTCAAAAAAATGTTGGGATATTCCTAAAAAGATGTCATATGCATGGGAAAAATGGTTAAAAACCCAAATTTTGGGCTTCAAATAGCTGGATATGGTGTTAGGGCTGATAGGGGGGGTGGTCAGGAGGAGGATTTCCCCATTTATTAGTGAAGCACATTTAGAGAGGGAAAAGGGACCGAGCTCAATATGTAACTGTGGAGATCTCAAGGGGAAAGGGGAGGTCATAGTTGTACATTTTATAATCCCTGTAAAAAAATTTGAGGTTAATTACAAATTGAAAGGATAGGGGGCAACAAGGTGGTGGTATTTTAATGCATATAGTACAGGGGGAGCAAAAACAGATCTCAATGGGGGGGTAATGGAAGAGTTACTGAGGAAAACAATTTGGTTTGCGAGGGGAAAGGGCTGATAAAAAAGGAAAATGCCGGGGCTTAACCCTGGTATCAGGAGTTTAGCAGGGGTATGCAGTGGGAGGTAGAAGAGGGAAAAATGTGGGAGTGATTTTTCCAAAATTTAAAAAGATTACAAAGGGTAAGGAACAGGGGGGGTAGGTAAAGGGGGTTTAATAGGGGAAAAAGGGAACTTTTAAATATATATAGCAAGAAATGGAAAAACTTAAATGAAGATGTCGGGGGTTGATATAAAAAAGACATTTAAAAACTGGAAACAAAAACAAAACGTAAAGGGGGGATGAAAAAAAAGGGGCCCTGGTGGACAGGAATGTGGAGAGAAAGGGAAAAAAACAAAGCTCTTCTGAAAAAACCTCTTCCCGAATCTGATCCAAAAAACAAGGGAAAGTACAACCATTCGGAAAGCAGGGAAAACTGGAGGAATTACTGTCGGGAAATTGGGGGATCAACACCTGTGGGAGGTTTGGGGTGATCAGAAATGAGAGGAAAGAAAAAAGGGGGGGTATCCCGTCCCGAAGAAAGGGGAAGGAAGGGGACAGATGGGGGACAGAGATGATTTATTTCAACGTTTTTTAAAATGTGAAATTACTGGACATTTTTGAAAAGGGGTCTCACCGTCAGGGTGAGGCCCGAGGGGAAAAATTCAGGGCGTGCTCGAAAATCTCGTACAGCGCGCCCTTTTCTCCAAATGTCACTGTCCCAAAATGGGGAAATCCAGCTGGTGGGGGGGACAAAACCTCCTCATCCTCCGTCCTTTTTTTACGGAATCATGGCTAATGGAAACCCGATTCTGCGCTCCCGCTGGCTGGTTAGCTTTTAGCGGACCACAGGGGCCTCCAAAACAAAGGGGGGGAATCCCTTTTTAAAAACCCTGGGGCAAGGGGTAAGGTGATTTCGTGTTGGGACCTGGAATCTTTATCATTCACCCAAATTCTACTCCCCGGGGGCTTCATTCATCCTGGCGGGAACCGCCGGGAAGGACAGCGGGCCCCCAGAACAATCGGGGTGGGGCGGACCTGGACTCTTTAGGGTTTTGGGTTTTAACAAAGGAAAAACCCGCCACGAACTTCCCAAATATAAAATTAATTAAATGCCCTACTGGAGAAGAGCATTCTGGACCACTGCACACAACAATCCGGGCCTATCACGCCCCCCGAGGTGGGAAACCCCCACGATGGTTCATCATTCCCTTAACAGAGACTAAAACTCTGCAAACCTTGGGGAAGTTCAAAAGTGGACCCGTGAGGCTCTGGAGGATCCGGCGTTTGGACTGTTTACTGGGATGTCTTCAGGACTGCTACCAACAGCCTGGATGAACCCGACTGTAACTTTCCCCATCAGCTTCTGTGAGGACAGGCCATCCAGCTCCCGGGGAGTTATAACAACGACAAAACCCCGGTTCCCCGGGGTCAGGAAGCTAAGACTGCAGAAGGACCAGGGGCCCGGAGTGGGGAAAGGGCCTGAAGTCAAAATACAGGTTTAAAGGGGGTGAGAGATGCTAAAAGACTGTACTCTGGAAACTGCAAACAGCTCTCAGCAAAAAACTCTCTGTCTGGAGGGGTCAGGCAGATCACCAAAACAGGCCCAAATCACCCCCCATGAACAATGTGCTTCTGGCAAGGCTCAATGAGTTCTACTGGGAAAGACAATGGAGCAGTCCTGAGACAATCCCCCCCATCAACAAGCCACAAACCCTCAGCCCATGGCCCCTCAGGGGGTCACACCTCTGGACCCTCCATCTCCTCAGCAAAATTCCCTCCTGGAAGGCGCCCCGGCTGTTTAAAAAACAGAACCCCCAAAAAGCGGGCCCCGGGCTCCTCCATGAAACACTTGCTGACCAGCTGTCTGTGTTCAGACATCTTCCCCCTCCTGGAGACATGCCCGTTCCAGCCTTTTCAAGGCCTCCACCCTCATGCCCCAAAAAACCCAAAATCACAGGACCCAAAGACTGGGGGACCTCTGTGGTCATGAAGTCCTTTAAGGTCCCTTTACACCTCAAGACCTTTAACCCACTCCTGGGTCAGTTCCCCCCCGAGCCAACAGGTCCGAGAGATCAACATTTCACATCCTCCAGCATCTGGACTCCCAGGAATCCTGGTTTTGGACTTCAGGGTTTCAATACCATCATTTCCCTCCCCAGGACAATTTCCCAAAATGGCCCCCCTCCCTGCAGGGGGTCACAGACTTCCCGAGACAGGGAGCACTTTGGGCCGGGCCCCAGGCTGGACCATGAGGTTCCCCGGCTGTGTTCTTTCCCCCTGCTGTTCTCCCCGTAACCCAAAAGCTGCACCCCCAGTCACCAATTTGCCCCAAAGTTCGCGGATGACACCACTCATTGGGCTCATCTCTGGACAGCCCCCTCAGGGGGGAGACTGACCACCTGGTGACCTGGTGCAGCCAGAACAACCTGGAGCTAAACGCCAAAAGACAGTGGAGATGGTTGTGTTCAGGAGGAATGCAGCCCCACCGTCCATCCTGTGTGACTCTCCGTCGCGCTGTGGTCCTTCGCTCTGGGCTCCATCATTACAGGACCTCAAGTGAGCTGAACATCGGCTCCATCACCAGAAGGCCAGCAGAGGATGTTCTTCCTGAGGGCGCTGAGGAAATTCAACCTGCCAGGAGAATGATGGTACACTACGGCCATCGTGAGTCCATCATCTGCTCCTCCATCACGCTGGCACCCTGCAGCCACAGCCAAAGACAAGTGCAGGCTGCAGGCATCATCCGCCGGAGAGGTTATGCTGCAATCTGCCTTCCTCCAGGTCCTGTTCACTTCTAGGTCACGCGGGCCAAAGATTGTCGCTGATCCCACCCTGGACACTTGTGAGTCCTAGGAGGCTGTCCATCAGGACAAAGACCTCCCACACCAAAAGTTTTTCTGTGGTCGGGCTCATCAATGGAGCACTGACTGACTGTCACCCCAGGACTACCATCTTCTTCCACCTTCCTCTCCTCCTTCTTGCCTTTTCCTTCCTCCTCCTTTTTTCTCCTCCTTCTTCTTCCTCCTGAGGCTTCCTCAAGACTTTAACATCAGAATCAGAATCTGAATCAGAAACAGTTTTATTGCGGAATGTTTTCACAAACAACGAAATTTTTTGGTGGAAGGCAACATTTGGACATGACAAACAAACACAATCAACACGACAGAAAGACAACAAATAATGGAAGTGTTGGTGGCATTGGTGTTAATATGTTAAAGTGACGTGAGAGGAAGAAGAAGGAGGAGGAGAGAGAGGAGGAGGAAGGAAGGAAGAAGAGGAGAGAGGAAGGTGGAAGAATGGTAGTCCTGGTGACAGTCAGTCCGGTCCTGATGATCACCTGCAAAGCTATTGTTGGCTTTGATCAAGGAGTCCTGAGGATGGAACAGGAGTGTCCATGAGACGCTGGCCAGTGACGCCAGGCTGAGCAGATTGAGCCGATAACTCTCCGAGCATGATGCTCTGCAGCCTGCGTTGTCTTTGGCTGAGGTGGACTGATGGAGGAGCAGATGATGGGCTAACGATGGCTGTAGAACTGTACCATCATTCTCCTGGCAGGTTGAATTTGCTGAGGAAGAACATTCTTCTGGTCTGGGTGAGATTCCCACTTGAGGTCGGGGGGATGGGCCCGGGAAAAAGGACGGGGGGTCACAATGAATGGGGGATTTTCCTAACCACAAATCTCCACTGAGAGCTAGCCCCGGGTTTTTCTTGCAAGGTCACCAGGTGGTCAGTCTAACGGTTGACCAGAGATGAGTCCAATGAGGGTGGTGATCGAATGGAGCTTAGATGGGACTGGGGGGGGTTTTAGGGAGAACAGGAGGGAGAGAACAAGTTGAATGTGGTGGTCCATGAGAGGAGTCAGGCTTTGTCGGTCAGAAGGGGATCCACCTGCAGGGGAGGGCAAACTGAGATTTTTGCAGGACATGAGTAAAGGCAGAGCGAAGTAAAAAAGATCCTGAGGCCCAGTCCAGATGCTGAGGGTGATATATGGTTTCTTTTTTTGTGGGAAGACCT
>NW_026613305.1:0-23077 GCF_029220125.1 Pseudoliparis swirei
CCTGCTTCTCAAGGAAACTAAATAACACGAAGTGTCAGTGTGAATGTATTCATCACACAGGTAAAAAATCTTGCTGTCCTGATGGTTCCGGTTGATGTAACGTGTGCACTGTCTAAGTGTCTATCTGTGCAGGTGTCTGTGCATCCCTGTGAATCCAGTCCCTCCGCATACATGCTCTGCAACTCCAGTTCCCCAGTATTCCTCCAAGCAGATTGTCAATGATGGTTGCGATAGTCCCACTCAGCTGAGGGAGCATGAATCACTGCTTCCACAGACTGCAAGCAGTTAACTGTCTACCAGCAATTCACACTCACTAAATCTCAGCTGAGGACTTCTCAAGGATCTCGGCCTTCATGCAGCTACCTGCATGCAGTGGTTCTCTGGTCGAAAAAGCCTTATCTCTGGAACCTGTCTCATACCTCCCCGGGCGTCCCAGCCCCTGGGGAGATATTTACTCCTCATGGTTGTCACTGGCTGAGCAGTCGGTCCGTCGGTGGATTCGCATATCCACATGATGTCATCTGTCCCTCTTCCTCTGCTCCGAATGGCATCGCAGGGGTCCTCAGGATGGCTCTCCGTCTGCTCCTCAGCCTCTCCGAGCCAGGTGATGACGGTGTCCGATGCTCCTGTGGGCAGCTCCTCATGGCAGGTCCTCACAGCAGGCAGTCAGCACACGATGGAGGTCGATGCTGGAGCGTCAGGTGTAGCTGTTGAAGAGAATGAGAAAACACAACACAACACAGCACAGCACAGCGGCCACTAGGCCGGCTCTATACAGAATGTGACACTCGACTATGAATAATTGTCTATATTTTAATTTCTATATTTAATAAGTATCTAATACTTTCTAGGCTTGAATTCGCAATCTTTAACTGAGTCGGAGGAGCAGCTTCTCACCCCGTGTGGGAGGAATCATCTATTAAATGCGCATCTGTCGTCCAACAGAGTCTCAATTACTTATCCAATCCAATCTAACTTTATTTATTTTTACTGGTAATGATAAATGAAATTGAACCTATCTATGGCCCTTGACTAGGGCATAGAATTATTCAAATCCTACTAGGATCTGATAGCAGGCAGGTATTCGTCCAGCACCCTCCTCTCTCGTGCTCGAACCCTAAAACAGCTTTATGGGGAAAAACAAAACATTTGCACATCGAGGTGCCATTAATGACAGGAGACAGTGAGAGTCGATGTCTGCACACATCTTCCTATGTTGCAGTCCTAACTCCCGCTCTAATGTCTCAGTATAATACAAATATGAACATATTTACAAAATGTGAAATGGTGTCACTGTGTGAGACCACTTACATCGAGGGCGCTCTGAGGTCCTTGCAATGACTTCAGAGCACCCCGTTCGCCTGGACTTAGTCCACTGGCTCCTGGTGGGCTCCGGTAACCTGCTCAAAGAAAAACTTAACTGTAGTTAGTTCATTTCTCAAACATTCTCCAAAGCCACGCCATGAACTCTGCTATCCCCTCCCTGGGCGATAGTCTGCTCCTGTGTGAATGTGAATGTGTTAAGTGTTTGGTTGCAAAGCTGTGTGCCAGCCAGACCTGATCACTCCTCGAACGCCACATCTCTGTCATGTAGGGATGCCACCAGAGGATGGAGACCTCCTGCTCCGTTCTTCTGGGATTCACATGAGAGGGACCATGTGCCTGTCTTATGAGTCCTTGACACATCTTCGCAGGTGCCACTATGCGTCCATCATGTGATCTCCAGAGACCCTCTTTCTGGCTGGCTCCTTTGTGTGCCCACTGATTCTGCTCATAAACTCCTGCTTCTTTCTGCATGAGCTTAATGTCCTTTAATCCAAGTTTCGGGACTTCCGGTGTGTCAATGGCTGTCGTTGCCTCTTGCCATCGTCGTTGTCAAGTTCTGATGTCCTTTGCATTTCATTACTGCTACTTTGTGTGGTAGCAGGATGACAGCTGGTAGTTGCTCCAACTGGCTTCTGTGCTTTACTAGTGCATTTGCTGTAGTTAAGAATCCTCTTCTCAACCACTGGGGACCGTCGACATGCACGGCTCCATATGCATAAGCTGAATCGGTGTAAATGTTGACTGATTTTCTTTTGGCGTGTTCCAGTGCTTTCTGTCAAAGCCACTAATTATGCGAGCTGTGAAGATGCTGGTTGTGGGATGATTTCAGCTGCAATGCTTGAATGTCCATTTCCTTGTTGTTGATGTTGCTCTCTTTTCCTCTGTGGCAGTGTCCATCAGTGAACAGTGTTAAGTCAGGACTGTCCAGTGGTTCTTTCTCAAGTCCATTCTGACCTTGAGATCTTTTCGTGCAATCTCAGTACAGTTATGTGATTCTTCCAGATTAACTTGTAATCCGTCTGCCATGTTGTTGGGCTCGTTGACAAAGTTGATGTGTGGCTGTTGTAAGACTTTTGAGATCTTGTCTTGTTGCTGTCATTGAGAACGCACTTGAAGTCAAAAATGTGAGAACGCCTTGTTCTGTGTTGACCTCGAGCTCGTGACACATTACAGGGATCCCAGTTGCTTTGTGCAACCTGCTCACCCCTCTATGGTCTCGCTTGAGCTATAGTACATTAGCTATCTCCTCTATCCCTCCTTTTTCTGAAACAACCTTTGATTCAGAAAACTCAAGGTGGACGCATGTTGTGGTCGGCTTCTGATGTTTGGCCAAACTTCTTGCTTGGATCAACGTTCTTGTGATGTCTCTGGATATTCCACATGGACAGTGTTCAAGTGGAGAGTGGTGGTATTCATGGTGCAATTAGGCAATGCACAATCCTGAGGTGCTGTTCCAGCTATGGCTGTGATGACAGGTCAGGTGACAGATGACAGATGACAGGTGACAGGTCCTCCTCTCGGTCTTCTTCTTGCTGGCAGTCCGGCATCCAGTATCCAAACTGGAGGAAACATGGCTCACTGTCTCTGGGATCCGCTTGTCCCTGTTGCCAAGGAATTATGGCGTCTTGCTTCTGTTGGGAGGCAGGCTGGTGTTGTCCTCCCTCTTGCATGAAGGTGCTCATGGCTTTGCTGACCTCCTGCTTCGTTGCTGTGAATGAGTGTTCTGCATCAGTGGTCCATGTCAATGTGGCTTTCAGGTTACGGTTTCCTGCTTCAGCCAACATGTCTCGGAGTGGCTGTGTGAGAGTCGTGAAGTCAGGAACGTGATGGCGGCTGTATCCAGTTAGGCCAAGGAATGACAGCATGTCTTGTACAGTCTTTGGTTTTGCTGCACTCAAGATGGCAGACCTCTGTCCTGCAGACAATGTGCTGGAGTCTCCTGAGATGAGTTTTCCCAGGAATGTCACTGTTTTTCTTGCAATCTGTGTTTTAGAGCGCTTGACTTTATAACCTGCTCTGGACAGCAGTGTTAGCAGGTCTTTGGTCACTCTGAGGCAGACTGCAGCAGTCGGTGCGGCAAGCAGTATGTCATCTACATACTGTACGAGAACTGTGTCTTCTGGAATGGTGAGGTCTTTGAGGTCTTGCTTCAGGGCTACATTAATAATCCCGGGCTGTCTCTGTAGCCTTGCGGCATTCTGGAATAGGTGTATTGTCTGCCTTCAAACGTAAAAGCAAACATAGCCCTACTTGCTTTGTCAAGGGGCAGACAAAAGAAAGCATTTGCCAAGTCAATGACAGTGAAGTACTGTTGTTTTGGTGACAAGCAGGACACTGCTGTGTAGGTTGGGCACTTGAATGTTCTGTGGCGCTGTGGCACTGTTGATGGCTCTCAGGTCATGTACCATCCTTCAGCCTTTGTTGCCGGATTTGGGAACTGGCAATATTGGAGTATTCCATTTGGACTTTGTGTCAATCAGCACTCCTGCTTCATACAAGCCTTGGATGCTCTCGTATGCCATCCTTCTGTTCTTGCTTCAGGGGATATTGATAGCACCATACTGCATCTTGATTTGGCTTCAAAATCATTTCCATGTTGTGTTGGGCGGTGTGACCAACATCGTAGTCTCCACTTGACCATATATGGGGGGCACGTCTTCTAGCATTTCATCAGTGGCAGGATGGTTGGAATGTTCTCTCCCATGATTTCTGTCGAGGTCAAGTTGTTGGAGCAGTCCTTTAGAATACGAATGGTGTTGTATTTTCCAATAGTCACCATCGGGGGTGTGTGACAGATAGGGGGATGTGGTAGGAATCCACCTTACTCTTGAGACTGCTTTCATCATGGGGCCAAGAGTTCTTGCTTCGTGGCCTGCTCCTATCAGCAGTGTTATGTGAGGGGCAGAGTCAGATTGCAGTGCGTACCAGTCTCGTTGGTCGGGAGACTGCAGGCATTCAGCAGCAACGCCTTCTTTTAATGGCTCCTGTTCTGATGACTTCAATGTTACCCTCCTTTCCTTCGTCCCAGGCTTGTTGGTAGGCGTCGTCGACAGCAGTGGTGTAGTTCTAGGTGCAGTGATAGGGATCTTCATCTGGTCTTAACTTGATGCCAGACAGGTTGGCCATGTCAAGGGTAAAAGGCCACCGTGTTCTGATGGCAGCGAACAGGTGTATATTGACAGTGTCCACATCTTGGCTGTTATGGGCAGATGAGCAGCCAGCATCTCTCTCCAGGTCGTCTCGCTCTCTCAGCGAGGAGCATTTTGCCAGGATTGCCCTCACGTCTCCGAATGCCAAGGGGATCCCGGAGGTGGCAGCATCGAGTGCCTTTATCCAGGGGACTCCTCCCCCCGATGTGGGGGCAGCTGGTCCGTGATGTAGTGTCCCTTGGTGCTCGGTGTTGTGAGTGGGGCTTGGATATGCTGTTGTTCTTTGTCTTGGGGGCGCTCTGTCTGTGGTAGCGGTCTTGTATGGGGGATTGTATGTCCGTAGTTGATGCTGGAAGTCATCTGTTGGCGGAGTCTGCTTGGCTCTCCGTGGGGACCAAGTTCTCTGGTCCAGCTTGTAGGCACGTTCAATGTGCCCTTGAAGTCCAATTCTTGGGATGAGTCTTGCTTCTGTTGTTGTGGTGCAGACTCATGAATGCAGCTCCATTGTTGACTGCAGGCGCTGGGGGGCAGGACTGATGGCTGGCGGGGCGGTCATAGGTGTCAAAACATGTTGATGGGCCTGGGGGGTCTCTAGGCGTCGAGACATCTTGATGAGCTGGAGGATGGGGCTGGGGGTCTGTACTAGGGGTGGGGGTAGATGCACTAATTGGGGAAGGGGAGTTCTTTCGGTTGCATCTAGCTTCCAGTGGCATCTGTGGCTGGGCTCTGGGCTGAGCAGGGGATGACGGGGCACTTTCTTTCTCTCCTTTTCTTCCTTTCTTTTCCGACTTTCTTCAGCTTTCTGCCTCTCCTCTCGTCGTCTCTCCTCTTCCATCTGTTTCTCACGTACTTTAACTTTCTGTCTCTCCTCTTCTTGCTGTCGCTCCCTTGTCCTGGACTCAGCTAAATCCTTCTGCAGCTGTGCGACCATGCTACGTGGGTCTGACTCAATTCTGCCTCCTTTGAGTTCAACCACTGGGGCCTTGGTTCCAGGCTGCCTCTTTATGCGGGGTTCCAGTCGGGTAGCTTCTTCTTTGGGAGCGTTCTTGGCTTTGGCGCTCTCTGCTGGTCGGGATCGGAACCACTTCTTGTCTTGCTTCTGGTCTTCTGCTGCTTTGATGCGACGGTTGAGTACTCTCATTAGCATAAGTTTCTGTTCTTATGTGGGGCCCCTCCAGGGTTGTTACATCAAGTAAACCCTCTGCATGCCATTCCTGCTGCTTCCTCAACTTCTTGTAGTGGTGCAGTCTGTCGGCTTTCTCTACCATATTCATGGCAGTGTAGAGAACGTTCTCTATCCAAGCGACAGGGGTCTTGATTGACGTAGATTCTGAGATTGTTAAAGGGATCAGATCTGATAGGCTTAATATATGTAAGGAAATGTAAATGTAGAGCACAGAAAAACCTAAAAAATGTCAGATCAAAATCCCTCAAAAATTCGTAAAATCGATTTTTCGAAAGAAATTTAAAGAAAATATATTCTACACTATGTGTCTAATTGTGGGTGCGGTGCAGTTGGGGAAAAATACAAATTAGGTAAACAATACAGTTGTATTGAACAGCATGAAAATGTTAACAATCAACAAATGGGAAAAAGGTGTTATTGTAACCAATGAAACAAATGTTATTTCTTCTGTGAAATGGGAGAAGCTGTTAATTTAACCGATACTGTCAATTATGAATAAGCCGACCGCAGAAATCCAAAGACGCCAATCTACGGAAAAGCAAATGACAAATCAATAACCCAAGGCAAACGTCAATAATTGAAACTCAAAAATCGACAATCTGTCAAAGGCAACTGATAAAAACACGAGCCATTCCACAAACAAGCAATAATGGAAAAATCAAACAATCCACTGTAATCCAAAAATGGCAATATTAATCAAAAACCATGTAACTTTAATCTCGTAAATAGCAACGATCACGCACTAATTTAGGATTTTATATTCGATATCTAGCGTTGTCTCAGTGAGACCCCGCGTCGTCTTCGTCCGATTATACTACGTGCGCCAAACTACCAAGCTAATGCTACAGTCACACCTATAGGCCACAATGGGGGTAATGATCCTTTGTCCACGAACTGCCTCGCAACTGCACATTTATCAGAATTGTCAACGAAAGACCCGAACATCTACGCTGCAACTTGACAGCCACTATATTGGTCCTGCTTGGAAGTACTAGCTCTCATGCACATCAAATAGCCGCAAGTCTTGTCTACAAAAACGTGTTACTCACAAAACAAACGAACAACGAGGAGCGCACAATATGACAAAAAAAACATGCAAATAAATAACACGATAAATACACAACGCTGTTGCAACAGCGACACACCTGGTGTGGAGTACACACAGGCCACTCACACGTGCACGTGGCACACAGCCTCACCAATAAGGCCTCACACACACACAAGATAAAGCGTAGAAAAACATGAAAAGAGACTCAACAGCGACACACCTGGTGTGGAGTACACACAGGCCACTCACACGCGCACGTGGCACACAGCCTCACCAACAAGGCCTCACACACACACAAGATATAGCGTAGAAAGATGTGAAAAGAGTGGAAAAACAAATCTCTACAATAACACAAGTAACAACGGAAAAGAAAACAGAAACAATTCACGTGGAAGGCGTGAGACAAACGATACGAGGAACGCACAACAGAAAAACACAAACAAACACCGAGGAACGTAAAAAGGAAAAAGAGACTATTTACGTGGAAGGCGTGAGACAAATGATGCGAGGAACGCACTAAAGAAAAGACACAAACATAACAAACACAATCGCGCACACATCGACATCTCAGCGACGCTAACAACGTGTGACCAACCACGCGGCCAACCGTGGGAGACCTATACCAGTAAATGTATCGCAAAACGTGCAGAACATGCTAACGCAACTGGAACAAAACACACATAAAACACAAAAACACAGCGTCAAACGTTGGTTAAAACCCCTCCCTTGTGCCCCGTCGTGTTCTGACGGCATAAATAGTTCGATACCTTAGCGCGGGCTACTCACCGCATGAACGCGTCCGAAGCCGTAGCGACGGTAGCCATCTCAGTTCCGCCTTCGTGGTTTCCAATTGTAGAGTATTCTGAAACTAGGGCACTACGCAGATGGTGGAAAAACAGGCTTCCGGACGCGCGTGGATTAAGTTATCAACATTTAATGGCAGGAAGTGTAAAACAATCATTCGAGGCGCTCTCCTCGTGTCCCTGCTCTCGGCTCCTCCGGGAGCTCACGGAAGCACACCCTCCTGCGTCCAGCTTACCTGAGAAAAGAGAAAGATCCCTCTACAACCACGCAGTCATATACTCTTCCTGTTTCCGGTCAAACAGTCACTTCCGGTTCCAGTCGCTTTCACAATAAGATTCCCATCTTGTTATTTGTCCGCATTAGTCACCTTCACAATAAAAGTCTCTTGTTATTGTGAGTCACTTCACGGATTTCAACCGGCTTCGTCAATCTATAATACGAACATACAGTCACGCTCATGCAATATACATTAATTCTTGCCATTTACATTTGCATCGAGTAAACATTACCCCTATGCTTCATAATACATTAATAACAATATCAATATTCTCCTTAATATTGTCTATTATAATATATTTCTATATGTATTAATTTAAAACATAAGACCTCTGCAGATGTTATTTACAAAATAGAGTAAAAGCATGCTTGCATCAGTCGCTACATTCTAACCAAGCTTAAACAGACAGAAAAATAAAGATTCAAAAAGCGAGCACATAGCGGTGTTTTGGATTAAATGTTTAAATATATGAAATATTGAAAAGGAATGTCAGTGCCCATAACTCCTGCTTTCAATCTCCACCCCAATTCAGCAAGGGGGCCTCAGGGGATCTTGGGCTGGACTGAAGTGGGGATGAAAAAAGCCCTGAGATAGGAGACATGAGTTGAAAGACAAGCATGGCATGGGTGGAAATTAAAACCAAAAGACACTAATCACAAAAAAAAGAAAAAGGAACGATTTCCCAATTGTTCACTGACTGGTAATGCTGTTTCAGGGTGTGATTTGAATGAAACAATATTAAAATATGAAATAGAGAGAGGTAAGAGAAGGTGAATTAGGCCAATTAGTAATATGTGTAAAAGATACTACTGGAGGCAAATTATTTAATTCAGCAGTTAAATTATTTGAGTCAGCAGTCAAATTTAGACCATTTGTTGGGCTGTGAAATGTCCTTATAGGCCTCATTATTGTTGTGTTTTGTGTAGTGTCTGCAGATATTTGGAGCCTTGATATCAGTTGTATCTTATATCATTGTCTTTAAATACTTTATTTCTTAGTTTTCTCACTGGGAAAATAAATACACAAACAAAATGTCAATTCATTTGTTATTAAATACACTGAATTATTATTGACAGATAATGTTTCCCCATGTAATTTTTTCAGACCGTAACTGACTGAAACTGTTTAAAAATGTACCCTACTGGTCAGATATTTTCGACCTGAAATCTGAGATTATTTCTTTTCCAGCAGTTTGGTTTATAACAATATCCAATGCTTGTAGGCATCAAGGTGTTTGCTCATTTTGTTCAAGACTTTTCCTCAAAAGTCAGGCTTTTAAAGTTGTGCTGTGCCATCGAGGATAAGCAACTTTCAATGGTGACTGTAAATAACCCCTTAAAAGGTTTATTGTTTTGTGTTGATTGCCTTATTTTGTATCTGCTTTATTGGTTTTGATGTATGCCTTTTTATATTGTATTGTTTTAATGATTTTGTATATGTTTTAATCTACTTCCGCTTTGAGCTAAATGTGACTTTTATTTAGAAATGTTAAAAGGAAGCGCAACTTTATTTTATGTTAATATACAAACTTGACGGTATGGCTAAATGTTACGGACGGATGCGCATTTTATTTAAAGTTTGATAGTTTTAATGGACCCGTATGAGGCTAACGCTCTTACGGTGGTGACAAGGAGGTTTTAATTCAAGAGTTTTGGTTAATGATTATACAACGGAAGAAAGGAAATAAAGAAGTTCACCAGCAGTAAAGTCTCACGCCGATTGATATACAGCGATCCGTTACAGTGACCTTAAATTGCTTTCTTCTTTTTTTCGTGCTTTTTTTCTACTAAAAATAGTATTGAAAACAAATACTAAATTCTGCAAGCAAATGACACCAGTACTTGGGTAGTAAACATTCTAATTGCGGTTCGTGCAATAGTCTATTACTTGGCATTAAATGTGTGCTATCCACTTTAATTTTCAAAGGCTTTCACAATATTGTTGTTTCCCCCCATTTGGGGCACTTGATATTGAGAGTGTTGGAATATCCCTAAATAGCAGTGTCACGAGCCAAGCGCAAATTAAACAACTATTCTATATCCAGACACCGAACATTGTAAAAACATGTGTTATGGTCTGGCTCTAAAACCATAGCAAAAGATGGAGGATCACGCAAGGGATCAACTAAACAAATGATTTTATTTCACAAAGGTTATGATAATTTACCAAATGTAACAAACATGAGCATTCAAATATATATGTATTAAAATGCTCATTTTGCTGGAAGGCAAACATAACTGCCAGTTCAATGCAGGTAATATTGGTGCAAAACATGCAGCAACTTAAAGCATGCAACAACGTGTGCCAGGGGAAAAGATGCACTTGTAGGCTCAAGGCATTGGCCAGCGACCTCCAATTTGCTTAAATGGCCTCACGCTCCGAACCAATAATGAACACTGAATGACACAGCACAGCAACACAACACATACAAGTCCCGATGTAATGCATTTATACAGAATGTTATTTTTTAGGGTCCGAGCGACAGACGAAGTCTGTCCGAGAGGACCCTATTGAAATTGTTAGGGGTATTATTATTCTTCTGGATTTTTATTTTTGAACATTGGGGGCATATTGGGGGTATGTATCATATTCCAAAACTCACCAAATTTGGCAAGCTTGTCAGGCTTGGTGAAAATAGCCGGATGACACCGACATCGAAATTCGGCTTTAAAAAATTGCTCTCTAGTGCCACCTGGAAGTTTGACCGGTGACGCCCCTCATCCAGTATGTTCAAATGACTAGCTTTTATTTATCCCAAGTCCACTTGGACCTGCTCTACTAAAAAGCCTCTCAGGACCCTAAGCTCCGCCTCCTTACATTTTCGGCCATATTTTTTTTGGTGAAAAACACATCAGAGGCGTTTGCTCCAACATGTGGGGTCCAATTCAAACCAAACCTATTGGAGATAATGATCATGGAAGCTATATCATCTAAGATCTATTATCGTTTTTTCAAATATATTGTTGTGGTAAGCATCTATGGCCGAACGAACATTTTAGGGGCGTGTCCTGTTTTGTAGTGCTCATAACTTCAACACTATTACGACAAAAAAAATAACAGACTTTCAGGATATGTGCAGAATGGAGCCTGAAACATTCACAGCAAATTTCGTGCAATTTGAACCGTAGGGGGCGCTACAATAATTCACCAAAGTTGGCCGTTTTTGGCGTTTTTGGCCGTTTTTCGCTTGATTTGGCCAGTTTCCACTTTTCCCCCTTCGATTATTTCTCCCACAAAACGCCAACAGAATCGGCTAAAAATCAGTTTTATAGAATCTCAAGACTTGAATAATGAACACTGTGAAAAAAAACGGACTTTTCGTCGGTAGAAAATTTACGTTTTTTTACTGCCAATAATTTTGTACTTTCTGTGATTTCTTTATGTTAAAAACTATTGCTTAATCTCATCCAATACTTCCCCAAAAAATCATGTGTGATGCCAGTCAAGGCCTGAACACATTCACATGAAGATACAAGCACATTTCTTCCAGGAACACCTATTGATCACCTATTGAAAAGTAAAATAACCATAATTTATTCACTTTCACGATAGGCTTGCTTCTCTTAGTCGGTCAATCAGATCGGCCTCAAATTTGTAACACACAATCCAAACATTGTCATGATGTCAGCCCACAAAGCATTTTACGTTCGGTGTTACACTATTGCCGTGCCAACCCATTCTTTGCATCAAACAACGAAGGGGCTTTGGAGGGACTAAATATGCTCCCTGTGAAAATACCCTTGGCAAACATATTAAGAATCAAAGATGTAGTTACCAGATAGGATTTCTATTCTTCAAAAATGGTAATTTGCTCCATAGCGCCACCTACAATATTCAATTAGGCAGCCCCGGTGCTACGTTTGACCTACATGTATAACGCTGGGTAGGTATATGTAACACATGTAGTCGGAAAGAAAAGTCTCTTGGCACCATGCTCTAAACTGTACCCGATGTCGCCAATATTGATTTCTGTGTCACTGTGTCACATTTAGTCACTTCCACCTCCAGGCATCCACCTGCGTTTCATACTCCAGGCCAACAGGTGGCGGTAATGCACCAAATATATGGATGCAAACCGCTGTGAGTGCATCAAGAAGAAGAAGGAGACCGCAGGCTGCAGGCCTCTTCTCTCTCTTCTCTCTTCTCTCTCCTCTCTCTCCCTCTCTCTACTCTAACATAACGAACGTCAGTAAACAGCTGGACGAGGCTTTTAAATCACGGATTTCGTGAGTTTTTGTTTATTTATTGGGATAGGAGGGGGGGGGGGGGCTCGTGAGCGCCGCGGAGCAGGGGGGACTTGATGACAGAAAGAGTAACTGGTGTTGTATATGTACATATATATTTTGTTGTTTTGTATTTTACTTTTATTTTACTTTGTATACTTCTATATCTTTCATGCCTGTTTCTTATATTTTGTGTTTTGTTTTTTATTCTTGTGTGTTTGGTTTATTGGTGCTGCTACTGTCACGACAAATTTCCCCTTGGGGATTAATAAAGTATATATCTATCTATCTATCTATCTATCCTGTGACCCAGAGACCTGTGTTCCATTCCACATTCACATGAATAAATGAATCTGCACACTCCGGGACAGTAGGTATGTATGCACCTAGGCAAGTTGGTTGCGATCCGCCATTCAAATTTAAAGAAGAAGAAGAAGAGACTGCACGGCACTTTCTTAAGATCGTGGAACTGTGATGGTCGCGTTTTACACACACACACACACACACACACACACACCTACGTGCAGAGAAAGAGAAACACTTGTGCCTGGACGACTTCTGCATTAAGGTAAGTGTTGAAACTTGTCCCACTGATTCCTAAAGCTAATGCTAGCGGGCCTCAGCAGGCCTCGTCGGCTCACGGTACAGACGCCCGTATGTATGGTGTTAGACACGCTGTACACGGGCTCACTGAGACACGGGCCCGCTGAGACACGGGCCCGCTGTATACGGCGCTGGTACACGGCGCGGCGACTGGTTTCAGTTCCAAGTTAAAAGTGAGGCGAAGCTAATAACAAACAGGCTAGGCTAACGCCTTTGACGCTAAGCTACAGGCTGAGCTTAGTTAGTAAAGCTACATAATTCGGTATACTCGGAAGAGATGTGTTTGGTGTTTGCGGTGGGAGATGTTTAGAATGCCGTCGTGTCATGTGGGAGCTTGTTCTACGAGGAGACACGTTCATGTTGTGGCAGCCAGCCACGGACGAGACCACGAGGGGAAGTAAGGGATGGGAAATACCGACTGTTCCCTGTACTTCCCCATTGCGGCCCAGAGAGGGAGCCAACGGAACACCGACAGCCAGACAACAAAAGTGAAAACACCTGGGGGTGATTGGAGGCACGGGCCGGCAACCAATCACCACCCGCACGTGGCAGATAAAAGACAGGACAGAAGCCCACAAGGAGAAAAGTGGGGAGACGACGATACCGATTGAACTCAACCTCTGGTATTGGGAAATAAAAGACTTTGCATTTGATGGTAATTGGTGGTGACAGTTTAATTATTATTTCTCAGTCACGGGCACCGCTGGTGCCACATATGGTGGAGAATGCGGGTTTCAGATTCTGACTGTAGTTAATGATTAAACCCCCCCAACTACAATGGAATCAAAGGATTTAACGGCGCTGATTGCACAACTCGTGGCTAACAATCAACAGCTCATAGTTAACAATCAACAGCAGCAGACGCGCCACGACCAGACCCTGCTGGTGCAGCAGCAAACCACCGAGCTTCTATGGACCCAACTCACGGAGCTACGGCCCAGGAGGAGCATGCTGGCTATGAGAGGACCGCTGGTCCACCCCGACGCTTCCTCACCAAGCAGACCCCCGCGGATGACATTGAGGTCTTCCTGCTCACCTTTGAGAGGACCATGGTCAGAGAAGAGTGGCCTATCGACCAATGGGTAGGACTGATTAGCCCATTTTGTCAGGCATAGCGCAGACCACCTACCAGGACGTAGCCACTGACCCTTACCACTTTTGACACCCTAAAACGGGAAATTTTGAAACGCCATGGGTTTACACTGATCACCCGAGCCCAGCTGCTACCACGAGTGGGTATTCAACCCCACAGTCACCCTCGAGCACAGATGCATGAGCTAGTGAGGCTTACCAATGCTTGGCTGATCTCAGAGCCAAAACCTCACTCCCATCGAACGGATCATCATGGACCGATTCATGAGGTCACTTCCCTCACGCCAAGAAATTGGTGTGTCAACAGAATCCCAGAGCGTGGACCAGCTGGTGGATCTGCTGGAAGGGTACCAGGCCGCCCAGGGAGTACTGCAATGGACGGCTGGGGAATACAGAAGCCCCCACGCGCCCAAGAAGCGACAGCCCGAGGAGGGGCCCGTCAGAGACCTACACAGGAAACACCATGGAGACGCCCCACCAACCCCGACCACCGAAGGTGTTACGAAAAGGGAGGAGGCCACATCGCCTGGAACTGTCCCCAGAAGGGTGATGTGCACATGGTCTCGCCACCAGCGAGAAACCCGCCGGACGACCTTATGGGTTACTAACCACAGGCTGGGCAGAAGAGACGGGGACTCACCTCGACCTCGTCACCGCTTAACGGGCGAGACGCCATCGCCCTGATAGATTCCGGAAGGCAGGACGCTGGTGCGACCGAGTTCACCCAGACCCCTCTCCTGGAAGACACACTGAGTGTCACGTGTATGCATGGCGAGCACCATCAGTACCCCACTTCAAACATCACGTTAAAGACAGTAAAGGGAACATACTGGCACCGCCGGGTCGTACTCAGGCCTACCAGTAGCCGTGCTCATCGGGCGGGACTCCCTCTTCAGACAGCTGTGGCGGCGCCTGGCCATGGAGGGCGGAAGGCCGGGGGCCCTCGGCCCCGCCTCCCAGGCAGCGCCACCGGCACCCCGCTCTGTGCGGTGCAGGACGTCGACCCCAAGGCTCCACCACCCCTCTCAGAAGGAGAGTCCAGCACCGGGAGGTAGTGGCGGAAGAGGAAGAGGGACCGGGGAGACGAGGGAAGGGGAAAGGAACCCCGAGGAAGAGGCAGACGCTTCCCCAGCAGAGAGGAAGCCACCAATGGGACATGTTCCCCTTCAACAACGACACCGACGTGGGCCCAAGGGCTGAGCCTCTAGCCGAGATTCGCCTGCCCAGCTCGAGGATGTCAACCTCACCAGCGCTCTGCAGCAAGTCTCTGTGATCGACGGGCGACTCGTCGAAGGGGTGAGACAACGTGTATATCCTCACTTTGCCATTAAAAATGCATTATTATACCAGGTTGTCCGGAAAGCCTCCGGAACTAGTGACTTGTTGTTAGTACCACGCCCATTTATCCCCACGGTGCTGCGCTTAGCTCACACTCACCAGCTCGGAGCCCACCTAGGAGTAGAGAAAACCCTAGAGAGGATTAAAGCCAGGTTTTACTGGCCAGGCATAAAGAAAGCCGTAGAAGAGTACTGCCGGAGCTGTCCCGAGTGCCAACAGGTGGCACCCAGACCCCATCACCGCAACCCCCTAGTCCCCTTGCCTATAATTGCCGCATCGCTTAGTCGAATAGGGATGGACCTGATCGGGCCACTGCCAAAAAGTGCCCGAGACACCAATACATCCTAGTGGTCCTTGACTACGCCACCAGGTACCTCAAGCAATTCCCCTACGCACCATGGCCTCCAAGGGAATAGCTCGCGAGCTAATGCTAATGTTTTCACGGGTAGGCATTCCCGAGGAAATATTAACAGACCAAGGCAACCCTTCATGTCCCGAATCATGAAAGACCCATGCCGAGTCATGAACATTACCCAGTTGAGAACGCCAGTATACCACCCTCAGACTGACGGGCTGGTGAGCGCTCAACCAGACCCTGAAACAGATGTTGAGGAAAGTTATCAAGCGGGACGGAAGGAATTGGGATCAGCTCTTACCACACCTAATGTTTGCTATTCGTGAGGTGCCCCAGGCTTCCACAGGATTTTCTCCTTCGAGCTGCTATACGGAGACAACCCAGAGGACTCCTAGACCTGGCCAAAGAAGCCTGGAGCAACAACCTCACCCCATCGGACCCTGGTGGAACACGTGGAGGAGGTACAGGAGAGAATGGCCACCATATGGCCTGTGGTAAGAGAACACATGGAGGCCGCCCAGGCCGCCCAAGCCCGTGTCTACAACAGGAGCGCATAGCCCGGGTGTTCGGCGCCGGAGACAGAGTGTTGGTGCTGGTGCCCACCTCGGAGTGCAAGTTCCTGGACAAATGGCACGGGCCCTACGAGGTGATCCAAAAGGTGGGAGAGGTCAACTACCGCATTAGGCAGCCCGGCGAAGACCACCAGAGAAGGTATATCACATCAATTTGTTAAAATGGGTCGCCCGGGAGGCTGTGTGCTGTATCTCTCCACCAGGCCCGTCAAAACGGAGGCCGTAGTGGTACCTATGGGCGAGCAGCTATCCGAGACAACGCCAGGACCTCCGAGAGCTGATCGACCGCCATAGAGATGTGTTCTCTACGGAAGCCGCCATACCAACCTTCTGCAACATCACATCATTACCGAGCCCGGAAGAAGGTAAAGCTGAGGCCCTACCGAATCCCGGAGGCTCGGAGAGAAGCCGTATGGCAAGAGGTTAAAACGATGTTACAGAACGGGATCATCAAGAGTCCCATAGTGAGTGGAGTAGCCCCATTGTGCTGGTCCCCAAAACAGACGGAACCCTCAGGTTCTGTAATGATTTCCGCAACTAAACCTGATATCCAAGTTCGACGACACCCCATGCCTAGGGGTGGACGAGTTGATCGAGCGGCTGGGGACCAGCCGATATATCACCACCCTAGACCTGACCAAGGGTACTGGCAGGTACCCCTGATGCCAGCGCCCGGAGAAGACCGCCTTCATCACCCCCGACGGGTTGTTCCACTACCTAATGCTCCCGCTTGGCCTACATGGAGCCCCTGCCACCTTCCAGAGGCTGATGGACCGCGTCCTCCGGCCCCACCAGAAATATGCAGCAGCCTATAGATGATATTGTCATCCATGGGAGGAGTGGGGACCCATCTCCAGCAGGTCACCGCCGTGCTGAGAGCCTGAGAGGGGCCGGGCTGACCGCCAACCCCAAGTGTCGCCTCGGCCTCGGACGAGATTACCTGGGGTTTACAATAGGGCGTGGATGCGTCAAACCCCAGGCAGGCAAGGTCGAGGCGACACGAAACTGGCCCCGCCCCAAACCAAAAAGCAGGTGCGAACCTCGGGGCTCACCAGCTATTACCGCCGGTTTGTCCCCCATTTCTCCTCCCTCGCAGCACCCCTCACGGACCTCACCAGGAGCCGGCTGGCCGACCGGATCCTGTGGACAGAAGAGACGGAGAAGGCATTCCAAGAGCTCAAAGAGGCGCTCTGCTCAGGACCAGTGTTGGTGACCCCCGATTTCTCCAAACCCCTCATCGTCCAGACAGACGCATCGGAAACAGGGGTGGGTGCCGTTCTATCACAGCTGCAAGAAGGGGAGGAACACCCCATTACGTATATCAGCAGAAAACTGCTACCCCGAGAACAAAACTACTCGACGATCGAGAAAGAATGTTTAGCCATTAAATGGGCGTTGGAAGAGTTAAAATATTATTTGTTGGGACGGCACTTCACCCTTGTCACGGACCACGCCCTCGTCTGGATGTCAAGGAACAAAGAAACTAATGCCAGGTCACTGCTGGTTCCTGTCCTTCAATCCTTTGCCTTCTCCGTCGTCCACAGGTCCGGGGCCGCGCATGGGAACGCGGATGCCATGTCCCGAGAGATGCCTTGGGATGGGCTGCCCGCCCTCCCGGCTGGAGCTGAGGCGGGGGGTGTGTGGCAGCCAGCCACGGACGTGACCACGAGGGAAGTAAGGATGGAAATACCGACTGTTCCTGTACTTCCCCACTGCGGCCCAGAGAGGGAGCCAACGGAACACCGACAGCCAGACAACAAAAGTGAAAACACCTGGGGGTGATTGGAGGCACGGGCCGGCAACCAATCACCACCCGGTACGTGGCAGATAAAAGACAGGACAGAAGCCCACAAGGAGAAAAGTGGGGGAGACGACGATACGCCCGATTGAACTCAACCTCTGGTATTGGGAAATAAAAGACTTTGCATTTGATGGTAAATTGGGTGTGGACAGTTTAATTATTATTTCTCAGTCACGGGGCACCCGCCGGGTGCCACAATGTGTTAAGCGTGCTGCCAAGTAGCTACAAGCTCATGGCTTAATGCGGTCAATGTTTTGGCTTGGTGGTCTTCACGTGTTAGAAGGGAAATGATTCAGAAACATTTTCACTAATGCTTTTGAGTGTCTGTCGTCATGAAGACAACACATCACCAGAGACAAAACAAAATACTCTATTTAATTGAGCCCAATTTAACATTTAACAAAAATCCATCCTCCTGGGCTGAGATTGAATTAAAGCATGCTTGTGCTCAGTATTAATTATTAATATTATGACAATATTTGAATTTTATTTTAAGCAAATCTGTAACTTTCTTTAAAAAAATTACACTGCAGTCTTGTTATTGGTGACCTCAGCTAGGCCCAGAATTATTTTCATGAGATATCACCATGCGGATTTCGAATGAATTCAATTTAAAGTTAGCGAAAAATAAATATTATTAATATTATGACAATATTTGAATTTTATTTAAAGCAAATCCGTAACTTTCTTGTTTATTCTGTTTCTTTATAGGACGTGGCACTAAGGAGGATTGTCCAGCCACAGGTTTGTTATGTTATTGTGCTTTGAAGTTTATGAATCATACCAGTATTTGCTTTTTGAAGAGACCAATTGACACCATTATTGTTTCTGCAATTTTGTTTTCCAGATGACGCTGAAGAACCGTTACATGCCGCTAACACCTGTCTGCTTCAGCAGCTTGGTTGAAATGGAGAAACTTGTTCCATCCCATCATCTTAGCCCTAAGGACTCCAAACCAGCTGTTCCACAAGTCACAAAGGTGTGCATGGACATTTGATGGGTGGAGGCCTTATCTTAAAGTGGGTTCTTGCTCAAATTAAAATGCCTTACGCCTCCAAATAGTTACTTTATTTTTCTTGCAATAGAAACCGACTGGAACGTGGCCAGACGCCTGCTCCCTCCATGAAAAACCTGCCTAAACACCAGGTGAGTGTTTTGAGATCATTCAATATGACTTGTTTTAAATTTTTGTTGTACAGTTTGAGTGAACAGCAATGACCTGTCTGCAGTATTACTTAATTGTGAAACTAGAAAGAAACATCATTGTAATTGTCCGTGTAGTTGATACTTTGCTCCTTTCTTCTTTTTTTCAATTTGAGGTAGCAACACCACGCGCGGAGGGCTCTTCGGGATCGCCTTCCGCTGGTGTTGACAACGCGGTTCATGCTGCAAGAGGTTGGATGATGCACTGTGTGATCAATGCCCAACTAATCATACACGGATGCCTTGAGAGGTCTGGGTCAGATTGTGAGTACCTCTGTTTTCCTGATCCGATGTGAGGTCAAAGGTCAGGGATGTCTATGTGTCCAGATTGTTAAGCACCCGAGACAAATTTGTAAATTGTGAAATGGGCTATACAAATAAACTTAATTGAATTGAGACGTTAGTGCACAACTCAAGACGACAAGCATTTATGCATTTTACATCGAATTTACATGACGTGGTCTATACTTCACGTCGGGACACACGACGCATGAATATGTTCACGTAGTTAAAGCGCCACCTAGTGGCTGAACTGGACTTTGTCGAATCCGCCCCAAACTTGTCGCGCTCGTTACAAGTCGCGGCCCGAGTCGAAGTCCGACCGCGCGCTCGGTCCTCGGCGCTGCCTCGACCGGCGCGGGTGAGTGAGGACCCGTTCGACGCTGCTTGCAGCTTTAATTGGTAGTTATTTTTCTTCTCTTTGTCCTTTGGGTTATTCCAAGATAACTGTTTCATACTGTGTGTGTGGGCGTGTGTGGGTGTGTGTGTGTACAGTTTCTTGAAAGCGTCCAGCTCTTTTTTCTTTGCCTTGGCATTATAGATGTTTTGGAGCATGCTTCTCTTGTACAACTATAACCCCCTAGATTTTTGTTATTAGGATAATGATCTGCCTCTATTTTGTGACCAATGTAACTTAAATCTATGTGAGCTAAGTTAGTACACGATCAAACTGCCCAATACATACTCCTGCTTCTTTCCTGCAAGAGACAATTTTCAAGCCAGTTGCTTGCCGTTGGTCTCTGATTTAAAATATATATATATATATAAATATATATATACTGTATATATATATTCTGCATCAGGCAACGATTGTGCATAAATTCTGTTGTGTTTTAAAAATATTCGAGTGCAGGACCGAGAAAGAATGGCTGGAC
Source organism: Pseudoliparis swirei (assembly GCF_029220125.1). Taxonomy (NCBI): domain Eukaryota; kingdom Metazoa; phylum Chordata; class Actinopteri; order Perciformes; family Liparidae; genus Pseudoliparis; species Pseudoliparis swirei. Next base: position 20,132 of record NW_026613305.1, read on the forward strand.
AAAGGCAAATTATTATATAAAGTGTTTATATGAAAATATTACCCATAGCTAATGACGGTCCTCAGCTGAGGAAGCATGAATCACTGCGTCCACAGACCACCAAGCAGTTAACTGTCTAACAGTAAGTCACGCTCACTAAATCTTATCCTCAGCTGAGGGCTTTTAAAGGATCACGGCCTACATGCAGCTAACCTGCATGCAGTGCTTCTCTGCCATCATCCAAAAGGTGAAAAAGCATTGTCTCTCTGATCAACATCTTTTTTATACATCCCGGGCCTCCCGCCACCCGGGGGAGATATTCACTTCTCATTGGTTAAACTGTCTAGGTAAAAAATTTGTCCTAATTCGTTCATTGGCTGAGCCGTCTGTGCGTTGGTGTTATAAGCGTGTCCACGACAGTAGTATTATATTGACATATATGCGCGTATACGTACGTGCACGCGCGCGCCCTCACATGCACTCTCATGCACGCATAAATATGTCAATATTATGCATATTTTTTTGGAAAAATAAATAAAAATTAAAAATATTATTTAAAATATTAAATATTATCACAAATTAAAGATGTATAAAATAAAATAATTCCCTATAAATAGGAGTGCTTGTTTGTACCATTTAAACATTTATAAACCCCTTCCCTGTGTCTTTATTAATGCAAAGTGTTTATCAATGACTGGGGGCTGTGCCACATGCACTACCGTTGGCGGGTGTGTCAAACATGCACGAGCTGTGCTGCAGCTAGGCTATTGGGCGCGTTCTACTTATGAATAAGGGGGGGCGGTCTTATACCGATAGGCGTATATATAGAGAGGGCTTTTGGGACGAGGGGTCAGTCTTCAACAGTCTGGTCACTGGCGTGTACCTATTAGTTGGCTGCTATTACTATTGTTACTGCTATTGCTATTGCTAACTGCTAACTATCCTGCTGCTGTTGTTTGCTGGGTGTGTGTTTTTATTTCTTTTTTTTTGAGCTATCTACATACGGTCATTATGTCTGACATCGACAACACCAACGACAACACCAACAACAACAACGATAAAGACAAACCGGCTGGTTCTATAGGTACGTTGGGTTCATGTAGTCCTAATAATATAGATAAGCCAACAGGTGTCACTGTAGACGTGTATACAGATGTGGATACAGCCATACCAGTGCGGCGTACCTCTGTTGATGGCCCCCGCGTAGATGTTGAGCACCTAGGGGTCTATGGGTATGTTTACAAGGTTACCTATGCTAACGGTACTGTGAGGCTAATGAATAAACATATGGGGCGTACCAGATCCCAGGGCTACGAGAAGAGCATGTTATTGTCTGTTAGTGACTGGAGACAGTGTCGTTCAGTAATCGGAGGGTCATTTGAGCCGGGTAAACCGTCTGATGATATGACCACAGCCCACTGGTATAGTGAAACAGGTACTCAAATATATCATATAGATACAGGCCCCCTACCCCGATCACCGCTAGGGTTTCTACTTGTTAGCAGTTGTATGAACCGTGAACATATGTTGGTGCGTAGAGGGGTGACTGGTTATGGTCCAACAACCCATCAGTTCAATAGTAGCGAGTATGATAAATGGTTTCAGACAACCTTCTTTGTCCAATGGTGTGATTGGCAGACCATGCAGGGTCTGTTCAGCCAGGTTGACAAAGCGATCAGTGCAGACCGAGTCTATGAGACTTACGGCTCTCTTAGAAAACGTCTTGTCTACGATGATGCGCCAGTTGGTATGCACATTGGTGTCTCTGCTATCATGCAGACACGGATCTGATAAAGTCGACACGCCCAGGGCTTCTAAACGGGGGAAATCAAGGTGGGTTTCAACATGTGTATGTTTTTTTTGTTGATATGTCAATGTCTTTAAATTTGATGCATAATTGACACAAAGGTTTTTTTTATTTTTTTCAGACGCTGAAAACACTGATGCCAACCATCCATGGGCCGATCAAGTGAAGAACCACCCTTATACCTATACTGACGATACGGACGCCGAGGTCGCCTGCCCGTTTGACCCTGTTGCAGATTTTATAGCCGGGCAGGCTATGTCCGAGCACACCTTACATCACCAGGACACGTGGGAGACCGTTGCAACGAATACACGTGGACTTGACATCACAGGTCCTCCCTACACCCCTAAAAAAGAACCCCCATGTTTCACAGCATGTGTTAAAACGGGGGTTCTACATCTGCTGTCTACAGCCATACAATACTACAAGGAGAAAAACTGCTACGGCTGTTATACTGATCACCCCAGTCAGATCCACCACCCCTGCTTATGGCCTATACCGGACTTTTATCGTCATGACAGTGGGCTATTACGGGTCTATAGAGGCGCTGGTTTACGAGTTTAACGTCCGAATCCGAGCCTTAACCAAAAAGCCTTACAAGGAATACATGTACTATGATAGCTTTAAAAATTGGGTCTACATCAGTGGCATGGCAAATAGGGACATTGTCATAAAGGGCCGTCTGGCTGAGATTCTAGGATTCGTTCCTGGAACTGTTTTTCCCACAGCTGTGGACCCGCAATAAATTACGCCCACATGCCGATATTCATGGGGGCTGTTATAACATATATGTATATAGTGACATTGTAGACTATCAACTGGTTGGCGATAGCCATGTACCACTCCTGAGATGTATAAATGTCTGACGAGGTGCGACGATACCCACTCTAATCCTTGACAAGCCACACTACACGCCGCCTCCAAAAACGTGTTTGATGACATTGAGTTAGCTTTAAAAAGACCATAACAGGTATATACCTTTTTTATACGGTAAAGTGATTGTAAAGCTACATTTTAGACCCATAAAACAGTATTTCTAAAACTATTGAATGATGGGTCGAACCCCTACGCTCGAGACGATGGTCATATATGACATAATACTACATGAATCAGGCTGTGGCGACCTCTCGGGCGGACCCTTCCCGCGGATACCCTCTGCG